>NC_056739.1:404565666-404580994 GCF_019279795.1 Protopterus annectens
GGTATCATGCTGAGAGATGATTCCATTATGGCGACATCACCACTCCTCGGAGTAACTGCAATTCACTGTTCAGCAACAGAAGATTGAAGTGTGATGCATATGCTTGTGAACCCTAAGTCACAGGCAATGGCTTATCATTTACACATGGAATCCTAACAGTAGTATCAGATGAGGCTAGAGAAGGATCACAAAGGAAACCTGGTTTTAAACTGAAGATACAACTTAATATTCAAATAGTACCTGTGTCACAAAACTGTTACATTTCAACATTGACTGCACACAAGGTAGTAGTGTGATAAATTGTACATCCATATTTGTGCAGACATTACTCCAATGTAACATCTTACTATCATTTACTTGTTTCCTTACTAGAATACCCTGCAGACTGCTTCTGCAAGTCACATAAAAAAGGCACGTCAGCAAATGGGAAACGGGCATAACTGGTGACACTGACTCTTGTTAACACCATATTGTGGCATTTAAATGCAACTGTGAATTATCCTGCAGCACAGTAAATGGAATACTCCACTTCCTGCAGCAGATCGCACAGCTTTATCTTTCTGGCTTCCTGGTACAGTTTAAAACACTATGTAATCCAACTGGTATGCACACTTGGTGAGAAACTCATGTTCCAGAAATTGAATACACACACATGCCTGACCCATCAGAACATATTTTTATTTGACAAAGTGAAGGCACTGATGTGTTCAGGCATTATAATCACCTATAATGCACATCTCACAACATATGAAGCACCACTGGGAACCCCAATCTTCAGAGAATCTGACTCTTACAGAGTGCCAGGGAGCCAAGTGATACAATGCCCCTTACATACCCATCCTGACATCATTGACTCTCCATTGACTGTCAGGGTTCCAATGCCATCCATTCTGAAACCTCCACACTAATCTATTGCTCAGATGGTTTGTGTAGTTTATGGCAGTGGTAAAAAGGAGCAAAATAACCTTTGGAAAATATGGATTGAGAGGATGCAACTCAGAGAGCTTCCCTGTCTTATCAAATGAACCCAGTCATCACATTTTTTATAAACTTTCCAGAGCCGAGACCAAAATTGCATTTCCAGACGGGATTTTAAATGGCATTTTTATATCCTGTATGACTCACTGTAAATGACGCCAGGCAAACAAACTAGCAGTATTAGCTGGTGCAAGCAGAATGCATTGACTCCAGGGGTTCCAGTAAGCACTTTCCTGTCAGCCCTGCCAGGCTAGATCACTCTGTTTCACACCACCCATGCTAAACTTATATACTGGTGAACATGCTGCTTTTCCCATCTCTTTGCAAGACATGGACTACACATAAGCTGGCGATGTCAGCTCTGGGCACCTCTTAACTCACTCCATTTAAAAGGGTTGGTCTCATCCATGCCATGCTACATCATTCTCTTTGACACATCCTATACTAAACACACACACTAAGAGAAAATGTACTGGTGAACCATGCGGCATTGCCCACCTCTCTACAAAACAGTGCTGCAACAACTGTGAGCCACCCAATCTGCAGTTGATGTCAGTTCAAGCCACCCAACAGTTGCTGCAGCAAGCCTACTGCACTAACATCATGTCATCCCTAAACAGGGTTGTTGCCAGTGCAGCTCAAGCTACATTGTTCACACACACACTCACATACACACTCAGACAGTCACACTCAGTCAGACAGACACTCAGTTAGACACATACATATATACATTCACAAAGGCAGACTTGCAATCTAACATTAATTTCACACAATTTCCCAAACTTGTCTTAAAATAGTGGTGTAAAACGTGTGTGCAATCACTGTTCCGATGCCTCAAGCTCAGTGCAGCTACATTCAGTTGATGCAAGCACAGTGCAATATCGCCTCGGTTTACCTAACTGGGCTGCCATTGACCCAACTAGTCTTCATCAGTCTTGTTTTGTAGCACATAATGCTACAGACAGATAACCACAGTGTGTCATTCAATTCTGTTGCCTTTTCTCACCTCTCCATAAAGCGATGAAGAAACAGCTATGGGTGACCCTAGATGCTGTTGATGTCTACTTTAGGCACCCACCATGTGCTGAAGCAAGCCAACTGAATAGATTCTAGATGCTGCACCCAAAAGTTAGGTGCCAGTCCATCTCAGACCAAGTTCTTCCCTAAACCCATCATCTTCTTAAATGCGCACAGAGACACTATCACAGTATAGCAGTAAACTATGCCCGTTTCCCAACCCTTCTCGAACACATTTTCAAAAAAGAGTTCCATCTATGATTCTTAAAAAAAAAAACACATTACATTGTTCAGAAAAGCACAGTAGCTGTGTTCCTCTGCCTACCTCTCTTTACAATACAATGACATCCAAGGTCAACTCCGGTATTGATGACCTAACCCCAAGATTGCAATCACTTGTTGCAGCAAGCCCTCTGGATGTGAGCCAACACACTCACCATGCTGTTGGCAGTCCAAATTTGCAGCATCGCGCAATGACACAACCTACCAAATGAATTGGTCACCACCTTCCACCCTCAATCCAAATTATATAAATAAATAAAATTAATACAACACCACCCACACCTATGCAATACACATACCCAAACAAAGGAGACCTCCAGGGCAAACACACACGCGATCTCCACAACCCTCCATACCACATACAGTCCACACACCTGTGCCTCACAACCTCTGAGGATTCACCGTAAACCAAACATATTGGTCATGGGAGACTCAATTGTCAGACACACATCTGTGCCTCGTACCACACCGGATATGGAGAAAGTCACAGTTAGTTTTCTGTCAAGTGCCAGAACCCACCATATCTTACAAGTCTCTCAACAACAAGCAATGTTAGGACCGCCACAGTTCATGTTGGTGTGAATGACTTGAGACATACCTTTGTGGACTATATGAAGAGAAACAAGATGGAGCTTGCTGATTATGTGCCCCAAGCAGGTATGCCCCTAGCCTTAAGCAGCATTCTGCCTTCACTCAGAATGATGACTCAAAACATTCAGAAAATTAACTTACTTTAACAATTTGCTTATTTTCTGGTGTCTTTCCAGGTGACTCCAGTACCTAATCAACAAACCACAATGCTTTGCCAGAGCTGGCCTGCATCTGTCTCACCTGGGCTTCAGGCTTCTGGCAAAGGCTATTGCCTCCTCTATATTGACATTTTTAGGAAAAGTGTTGATGTTAAAACTACCGACATGAAAATTTAAACCAAACAAAAATTACAGATCATGTTGCTAAATGCTAGTAGTCTAAACTCGAAGCACTCCTTAAAATGGTGAAGATCGACATTTGTGCTGTAACACAGACCTTGTTCAAGGCAGCAGAAAGCACCCCTGCACTACCAGGCTATAACTCATTCCATACTTTTCAGCCCCAGAACTTGGACCGAAGCTTCAAAGGTGGTGCCGTTTCCATATTCATAAAGGTTGCGCACACCTGCAGACTGGTAGCCTGACATAATGCATCAGAGACACTTTAGGTGCAGCTAACACTGGGTAAGACAGCGATTCATGTGGTAACCTGGTATAGGTCCCCAACCATGTTCCTAGAAAACCACTCCACATTCCTTAGCACCCTGGAGAATATTAGAGTCCAACCTAACAGTCATACTTGGTGACTTCAACTACCCCTCCATTAACTGGGGAAAACTACTCACGTACCAATACACTTGCCCAACGTTTCCTGGAATTCATTAATTCCAATGCCCTGGACCACCTCATTCTTACCCCCATTAGAGGTAGCAACATCTGTCACCTGGTCATTACTAACATGGGTGACGATTGCCCTACACCAATACTTAACTCCTCCCAGGTTAGATCCGACTGCAAATTAATCACCTTGGATATCCTTGCCCCCCCCCCCTGCAAAGGTAACCACCATGAAAAACTCCACCAAAGCTAACTTTGGGCTTCTAAGAATAGAGGTGGCTAACTTCACGGCACCCATACAAATGTAGAATACTTGCATAACCACCAAATCATACACCAATGCACTGTATGACACGTACGCAAATGCATGGATCTCGCCACACCCAACAGAACCAAGATGCTCTCCTCCAAAAAAAGCAAGCCAATCTGTTGGTCCCCCTGCCATAAACAAACTCTACAACAGGAGGAGGAAACTGATGTAGAATAAAGTAAACTCCCAAGACTGTAAAAAAATCCTTATCAGCCTCAACAAAAAGTTGAAATCCCTCATCAAATCCCCTAAAGCTAGCTATGAAAACCGAATTGCAGCAGATAGTAAAGACAACCACAAGGACTTGTATAGTTATATAAAGAACCTCCATGGCAATACACAGATTTGGTCTGAGCTACTGCACAATGGTACCTCCTATACAGAGCCAACACATATTGCCAATATACTGGCTGACAGATTCAGTGCCAAATATCCAGCTTGTATGGGACCTGACAATATTCCTGGCTGTGTTCTTTATGAACTACAGAGTGAACTGGCACCTCACCTGTGTGCTCTGTTCAATCACAGTCTCACCTCAGGCTTTTTCCCTACCGAATGTCACACTTCTATATCATCCCTCTACACAACGGAGGAGCGACTTCAGACTCTGGGAACTATTGCCCCATTAGTCTGAGAAGTCTTATATGCAGAGTTATGGAACGCATCATCATGGACCTAATAAACAAGGATATAGGGAATCTCCAAACTCTGGATCCCACACAGTTTGTTTTTGTGATGGTTAGGTCATTCCTGGTCAACTTAATCGACTTCTTTGAGTCAAGTCAGCAGAGCTATGGATGAAGGCAAGGTGGTTCCATACAGCCTACCTTGATCTGGCCAAGGCCTTTGATAACATTCCCCAGTCAGGAATCATAGAAAAACTCACTAACCTATGCATCAACCCCTATATCAGTAGTTGTGTTGCAAACTGGCTCACAGATACAAACCACAGTGTGACAGTAGCTGACTCCAAGTCAGACTGCCAACCAGTCATGAGTGGAGTCCCACAGGGATTGGTCTTGGGTTCTCTCTGGTTTGGTATCTACTTCTCAGAAGTCCAGTCCAACACGAAGGGACTCTGGCTGACAAAGTGCACAGACGATTGTATGTTGGGAGCCATTATTAACTCCCCAAGTGATGTTGACATCCTACAGACAGGCCTCACTGAGACCAACGACTGGTGTCAGAACCATGGCCTTAAGCTCAATGCCAAAAAATGTGTCGTCATTCCCTTTGGGAAAAACCCAGTTCCCATTAACTACCACATCGATGGTAGTCCACCGAACACAGAAAGCAATATAACAGATCTGGGAACACAGGTTGACAGCGATCTCTCCTTTGACCACAACACTAACACTGTGGTCAAAAAGACATTCTATGTGGCACATCTCATTAGTAAGGGTTTTGCATCCAGAAAGAAAGAGGTCATGGTTTCCCTCTACTCTTCCCTCATTAGGCCCCATTTGGCATGTACCTCACTAGACACCTGCAACAACTGGAGAGACCTCAAAAGTACCTCACAAAGAGGATCCTAGGCCTTAAACACTTGTCCTTTATGGACAGACTCAAAAAAGAAGTCCAAATATTCTCAGTCTCATATCACCTACTAAGAGGCGATCTCTTCTTGCCTTACAAAGCCATATCTGACCCAGCCAGGTTAGAAATGCTACATCAATAGAAGTCACAACCCCTCTGCACCACACGCTCCAGAGACCTCAACCTCATTTACCACAATCTACAGAACGCGCTGGCGGGACAGGTTCATAACCCACAGACTGCCCATGCTATGGAGCACACTTCCCATACATGTTAGAGCACCTCACTGGCCCTCTTCAAAAGAAATCTTGAGTCGATGGTGAAATAGAAAATTCACCCAAGGGGTCACTCCAGTGGCTCTACTCGACAGAGGCACTGGAAACTTAAGGTCAGATGGAACGATGCCAGGCTAATCCTATGGGCTAGGCTTGTAATGGCTCCAGGGCCATTAGCCTAGTACACATCTATGAATCTATAAACATGAAACTCCACTCATTGCAAGCATTCCTAACCCTGGAAAATGCTGACATCTGTGCAGTTACAGAAACCTGGTTCAAAGCTGCGCGGAGCACCCCAGCCTTACATGGTTACTCATCCTATCATATTTTGAGACCCCAAACTCTGGGCAGTAAAGCCACAGGAGGTGGAGTTTCAATATACATTAGAGACATACACACCTCCAGGCTGGTTAAAGAGTATGACACACAGGAGACATTCAAGGTGCAGTTAACCATTGACAAGACCACTATTACAATCATAGTTAGCTACCTGCCCCCAAATCTGACTCAAGATGCCCAATACACCTCTTTGCACCTGTTTAGGTCCATCAAGATTCAACCCTTTACCTTGATCCTGGGTGAATAACTTTACAAACCTAGACTGGAAGAGCTACTCATACCAGAACACAAATGCCCACAGCTTACCTTGATTTTGTCCATACCAATGCCTTGAAACAGCTAGTGGATAGCCCCCACAAGTGGTGGTGATATCTTTGACTTGGCATTAACCAACATGAGTCACCATTGCAGCATCCCTATAGTATCATCCTCTCTGGTAAGATCTCACCATAAAGCGGTCACTTTTGAAGTCGCCATCTCACCCAATCCCCCCTCTAGCTAGTATCAAACATACAAACATCTCCAAAGCGGATTACAGCCTCTGGAGGGATGTTATAAACAGCTTCACACCCCCTCCCCCTATATTGGAACTGTCACCAATAGCCAAAAATACAAAAAGGCACTATGCGAGCAATTATATAGATCCATGGAATCAGGAATACCTTACTGTACTACGTCATCCACCGCAAGAAGCGTATACCTGTCTGGTGGACATATGCAATAAATAAAGTCTATAACAAAGATAAAAAATTTCTGTCCAAGACCAAAAAGGGCAGGTGCCCAATTGGAAGCAATGTCTCCTTAGTCTGAACTAGCAAATAAGAGCAGTATGGAAATCCCTCAGAGCAAACCTAGGGTCCAAATTGGTGGCCACATCTACTAGAGACTATCGTAAGGCCTTCTTCACATATGTCCGCAACCTCAAAGGAAGCACCAGATCTGTTCAGAACTGGTGGTCAAGGACACCACATGCACAAATCCCGTAGAGATAGCAAACTTGCTGGCTGACAAATTCAGTAAAAACATAACCTCTCTGTTCCCCTATTTCAGTAAATCAGGACATCCCCTGTTCCTGCTCCCGTCCCCTTAAATCTAGGGAACACGTTATCACTGCTCTCCCGTCCCCTTAAATCTAGGGAACACGTTATCACTGCTCTCTCAAAGTCAAAAGATACAGTCTTCATGGGACCTAATAACACCCCAGGCTGCATCCTATGTAAACTCAGTCAGGAACTTGTGTTGCCATTAGGCACCCTATTCAACCAAAGCCCGAGTACTGGCTTCACCCTAGGTGAGTGGAGGACAGCCACTATTATCCCTTTACACAATGCTGCAACATCCACCGATCAGGGAAATGATAGATCCATCAAATCTAACTAGCTTGATCTGCAAGACCATGGAACAGATCACGCACCTCATTAACAAGGACATTGTCAATCTCAAAACACTTTATCACACACACAGTTGTGCTTCATCAAGGCGAGGTCATATCTGCTAAATTTGGCTGAGTTCTCCAAGACAGTCAAAGCCATGGATGTGGCGAAGATGGTGCCCCCAGACTACCTTCACTGAGCAAAAGCCTTTGACACTACTCCCCACTCAGCCATAACAGATAAACTCTCTCAACTAGGCATCAATCCAGATGTTACCAGATGGGTAGTAAACTTGCTCACGGAGAACACACGTATTCAAAATAAGGGAAGACACCAGAAGTAGTAGACCCGTAACAAGCGGCATACCCCATGGTTCAGTCTTGTAGCCTCTTATTTTGGATATACTTTTCTGAGGTGCCGGGCAAAACTATTGGGCTATGGCTGACCAAGTCTGCATATGACTGCAAGTTAGGTGCTGTCATCAATTCCGCCTAGTGATGCGGACATCCTCCAAGAGGGTCTAACTCAGAGAAATGACTGGTGCCACAAACATGGCCTCAAGATAAATACCAAAAAAAGCATCATCGCCTTTGGGAACAACACTTCTCCCCCTACTTCTGCATCTCCTCTCGTCACCCCCTTCATCTCCTCTCGTCACCCCCTTCACCTCCACTCTCCCATACCCTATCTTCTCAACCCCCACCATTCTCCATAAAACCCACTCCTACTTCTACCAAAAAAAAAAATAATGCAAAAGCTAAAACCATGCACCAATGCCCCCAATAACATTCCCTCAACCTTCCTTAGTATAGCTGCCAAAGCCATTGCCTTCACCATCAGCATCCTAATCAATTGCTCTATCCAAGAAGGTTTTGTACCCCAACTCTGGAAAAAGGCTTTCTTCATTCCCTTGCACAAAGTAGGCAATAACAATACTGCTAACTTCCGTCCCATCGCCATCCTCTCTCCCATCTCAAAACTCCTAGAAAAATGTACCAAACAATAAAAATTCCAAAACTGTTAAAGACAACAAACTGAACATACAGGCTCCAAGATAAAAACAGTCCTGCACATGAAAAGTTCCTTTGAAAATAAAACGGCACTCAATTATAAGCTGCACATGTAAAAGTTCCTTTTAAAATAATGGCACTCCATATATGTTACTGTCCAAATATGTAAATTCAATAAATGCGATGAAAACCAACTGCTTGCAAAAGAAGAACCATAAAGTTAAGCACTTTTTGTCCCACAGATTGTGGGACTTCTTCAGACAAACAGAACTTATACAACTGGAAGGTTTTAAATACTCTCAGTGGCGCCAAATTGTAAGCGCCGTTGCTAGGTAACTAACATTTAACAGAATACAACTTAATACCAGAGTCAGTATTTCTTTTTTTTTATCTTTTTTTGACCCTTTTTAAAATGTAAAACATTCACAAACAGTTCGTTAACAAAAATAAAATCCTAATATTTACAATTAAACAAGACAATACTAATGCCGTAGACTCTCCGTTGTTGTAATTATATATTAGTTACTGGTGTGTTCAGTTTGTTGTCTTTAACAGTTTTGGAGTTTTTATTGTTTGGTACAGTTTGTTATGGCTGAAGATACGGCACCAGGTACAATTCCTGTATTAATTGAACAATATAACCAGAGCACTCTAATACTGCCACTGTTTGAAACTCTAACTAAGCAAGTGTAGGCACTTACTAAAAAAGTGGATGCCCTTTGTAACAATAACAGTCAGGGCATGATATTATCTAATGGTCACAGTGACAATGTAGTAACAAATACTGTGACTGCTGAAAGCAATACTAATCCATTAAACATAGTTGGAACAACTTTGAATCAAACAAGAAGTCCAAGAGTGGACCAACAGAATGTAGATGAAAGTAACAGTTTTACCAATAGTTGTCATTGATCCAAAGGGCTTATTGGAGCACCCAACTTGACCGAATAGTTATCGGAACCACCTACGTTTCAAACTCCAACTAGTAGTGGAACCAGGGGGCAACCGGCCAAGGATCCTACAGATATTTCTTTATTACTTAAACAATTTGACCAATATCTAGTAAAATACAAGAAGCTGCGAACTGAGATAGCATATTTCCGTGAGTGTCTCAGTGAGGGTATAGCACCCAAAGGTTTACGCTCGTGGCAATACCCCCACTGGACTAGTGGATGGTTCATGTTTTCATCAAGAATTGATTAAATTGTTTAATAAACATGGTTGTGAACTGTTAGAGATGACATGTAAACATTATGAATTACAGGCTACAGAAATTATGCAGGTAGCAACAAGTTTAAAACGAGATAATTCAACAACACACAAACTTTGTACAGTACCAATACGACTATGACAGAATTTTCTTCAGTATTGATCAGTATATCAACAAAATTAAGGAAGGGAAGTACAAGAAATTAAACAGAGATAGGGTGGCATACAGTAGTGGAACAGCGTATCCGAAACCTCCCCCCTCCCAGGTCAAAAGTAACCCAGTCTCAACGGTTACCCAACCAGGATAATAACATGGGAGTGTGTGATTTTGGGACTAATGATACTTTAGACAATGGTAGTAGTAATAGTTGTAATTTGTTGCCACAACAAACTAATGAAAATAATGCTCCTGGTGGTATGATCCAAGTAGGGACCCCCCAAAGATAATCAAATTTTCGGATGGGGGCCTCGCATTACAACTTAAGGAAAACCACCTATTACGGCAACAATTATGTGAACAGGAACAACTACAATACTCGAGGGAGGACGGGGAGGGGGAGGTAAGTGTTGACACTTCTAATCAACTAACCATTCTTCACAATTCAACTAAAGACTTTAAATTTTTTAATTTTACCTCAGTCAATGTAGAACCTGATGTTATCGAGTTACTGGCTCGTGGCACTACCTTTGTTCCTACCAACGGAGCTAATTTGGTCAAAACTATTGTTGACCTTAAATTATTTTTAAGGAAATTGAATCTAAATATGTATTTTGGTAGTGAAAATGTACAAACTAACAATCTGCATATTTCTAGTACATTTATACCACCTATGCACCCTGTACTGATTTTATTTGAACAAATGTGTGAGAATGATTTCAGAAATATGTTACATTTGAATATGCAGAATACCGTAAGTTCTAATATTACTAATACTGAAAGGACATCTTTGCAGTTATTAAAAGAAACTGGTGTTAGATTCTTACAGCCGGACAAAGGGGGTGGTTTGGTCATAATGACTCAACAACAATATGTGGAGAAAATGTTGTGTACACTCAATAATGCAGCATATCAATTATCCACGAAGAATGAATTAAACCAAGCATACCACATTTTAAAATCCATATTCAATGATTTTTTCATTGAAGGAAGAATAGACTTGACCACCTTAAATTATCTAACTATGCTTACACCTAGAACACCTATCCTCTTTGGTATACCTAAGATACATAAATCTTTGACTAATCCAACTATGAGACCATTAGTCGACGCACATAATAGCATGACGTATCCTTGTGCTAAAATGATAGATACAATCTTGAAAAAAATATGTATCCAAAGAAAAAGCTATATGTAAAGATTCATGGTCATTTTTACATCATATTAATAATGATACACTCAATTTTTTAACTATAGATGTAAAAGATCTACACACTTGTATACCACACATTGAAGGCATAGAATATATAAGCTTTATTTTAAGGAAACATGATGCCCCTCAGACTGAAGTGAAACTAATAGAGGAAATGTTAGAAACTGTTTTGTCCTACAATTTTTTCACTTTTGATAACATTTACTTGCAAAAAGTAGGCGTAGCCATGGGGTCGCCATGCAGGGCTAGTTTTGCAAACCTGGTTATGGCCTATTGGGAACAAGAACTAGCAAGAAGAAACCTTAACATCACGTATAAGATTAAATATTATACACAATTTTTGGATGACATTTTCATTCTATTAGAAGGTAACGAAAATTTAGCAACTGAATTGGTATCATTATTTAATTCTAGTTCTGATTTTCTAGCCTTCACATCTACATACAGCAGTGATAACATAAGCTATTTGGATGTTGATTTACGAAAAGACTTAACCAACAAGGTGTTCTATGCTAATATACATAGAAAAGAAACGTATTCTAAACACCCTTCTACATTACAGTAGCAGTCATCCTTCTTATCAGAAGAAATCGGTAATTAAAGGTCAATTAGTACGTGCAGCTCGAATGGTCTCTAGGAATGAAGATTTTTATAAGGAATGTAAACTGTTAGGAACTATGTTTATGAGTAGAGGTTACCCTGAACAGCTTATAGATGAGTTGACCCAAGAAGTAACCACTAAGAGAGAGATAGGTATATACCAACCCATTCTCAGTGCCACTATACAACACTCAGCCATTGTGTGTACTACCGAACCTTTACCAGTAAAAATCAGCCTTTATTACTCCTTTTAGCATAGACAGTGACATTATTACTTTGATCATGAATAAAAATTGGAACATTATTACCAATGACAATGTTATCGGCAAAAAAATCCTGTCTAAACCAAAAATAGTTTAGAAAAAAAAAGGGAGAAATCTTAAACAAATTATGCAAAGTACCATCAGTACATTGTCATGGCGGACGGATATGTTCCATTGTAATATGTGTAAATACTGTTCACATATGAACACAGGAGAAAGTTTCAACATCAGGAATGTCACGTATCATGTTAAACATAAGTTTAATTGTTCATCATCAGGAGTCGTATACCTTGCTCAGTGTCAACTATGTCCTGCATTCTATTTTGGTAAGACCGACAGGAAATTACATGAGCGGGTATACGAGCACCTATACACTATTAAGAAAAAGAAAAACAGACAATGCACTGGCTAAGCATGTCACTGAAAACACTACTCACACTTTTTTGTTTAGAGCAGTTGATACTAAAACACCAGATAGCCGCGAAGGACCTTATCAAGTACTATTAGAAGTCTTAGAGTTGTATTGGCAAATACGTTGTTTCGCTAATGCCCCCCCTGGATTGAATGAAACAATCTCACTGTACCCTATCTTGAAGTTAGAGTTTGCGTCGCTGATATTTATTATATTTATTATTACGCCCAGACTTTAATTTTCATTCTATCTAGAGTTTCTAGTTAATACAGTTTCATATTACAGTAAATATTTTGTGACATTTCTATGCTGTGTACAAGTTGTGTGTCATATTTTTGCAATAGTAATTGCATTGTGTTTTATTAGATATGAATTTAGATATTTTATTCAGTAAATTTTGGTGTGTGAATAACTGACAATACACTAGTTTATTCTTGCACACACATTAATATGTATGTATATATCTATATATATATATCTATCTATATATATATCTATATATCTATCTATATCTATATATCTATATATCTATATATCTATATATCTATATATCTATATATATATATATATATATTAGTTTTTAGTGTGTTTTATACAATTAAATAAAATAATAGGGACGGTACATAAGTGTGACCTGCTTATGTTTGTATAACTGAGCAGGTCACACTTATTTAATACATGTTAACAGCCATTGCAAGCATTATTTCCATACACTATTTGCTAGTACCCCGAAATATATAGCACACATGATTTTTGACGTGTGCGGATTTTATTACAACGATCAAGGCTATGCGATCAGCTGTTATGCTTGTTATGGTTTTATATTCCATATTACAGAACTGCGTAGATGGTCATAAGTACATATTGGATGCATTTATTGTACATTCGTAAATGAATGGGTTGTTTATGTGTATATGATAAACGGTTTCATTTGACACTATCTGGTTCTAGGATATATTTTAATTACAACGGAGAGTCTACGACATTAGTATGGTCTTGTTTAATTGTAAATATTAGGATTTTATTTTTGTTAAACTGTTTGTGAATATTTTACTTTTTAAAAAAGGTCAAAAAAAGATAAAAAAAAAATACTGACTGGGGTATAGAGTTGTATTATGTTAAATGTTGTTAGTTACCTAGCAACGGCGCTTCCAATTTGGCGCCAATAACAGTATTTAAAACCTTCCAGTTGTAGAAGTTCTGTTTGTCTGAAGAAGTCCCACAATCTGTGGGACGAAAAGCGCTTAACTTTATGGTTCGTAATAAAGTGTTTCTTCATTTACAAGCAGTTTGTTTTAATCGCATTTATCAAATTTACATATTTGGACAGTAACATATATGGAGTGCCGTTATTTTAAAAGGAACTTTTACATGTGCAGCTTACAATTGAGTGCCGTTTTATTTTCAAAGGAACTTTTCATGTGCAGGACTGTTTTTATCTTGGAGCCGGTGTGTTCAGTTTGTTGTCCTAGAAAAACGTATCCATCAACTCCTTCCCTAGCTCTTACATAACTTATCAACTCCCACCAAACATGGATTCAGACTCAGTCACAGCACTAGGACTGCCCTCCTATCCTTTCTGGAAACTGTGAATAAAGCCAGAGATTCTGGCTATATTGTATCTACCCTCTTACTTGACCTCTCCAAGGCCTTCGGTACTATCTCTCACAACCTTCTCCTTACTAAACTGTCTAACCTAAACCTATCCCTTTCCTCTCTCAATTGGTTCACCAGCAACCTCTCTAATAGGCAACAAGCTGTTAAGTGGAAAAAAGCCACCTTCTCTTTCCGTATCACCCCCACTGGTGTCCCTCAGGGTTCCATATTGGGTCCTCTCCTCCAATATATTCATAAATGATTTCTTCCGCTCAATCCCTTATGCTAACCTTATTCAATATGCAGACGATTAAACGATAATCTGTGCTGCCACATCCATCCCCACTCTCTTAAAGCAAACTCAAGATGCCTTCTCTACCACAGAACAGCGGATGAAAGAATCATCTAGCACTCAATGCGTCAAAAAACAAACTCATGGTATTTACCCCATCTAAAACAAACAACTTTGATAGAAACATATTCTCCATCACCAGACAGAACACACCTCTTGAACTGGTATCTGAAACCAAACTATTAGGGGTCCAAATCGACGACCAGCTTAAATTCAGTTCCCATCTACAACTACACAAAAAAAAACACACCAAAAACTTGGCATGCTCTACCGACATAACCAATTCCTCAATACATCTACTAAGCTCGCTCTCTCTACTACATTCCTCGTCCCTTCCCTCCTTTATGGTGCCCCTCTCCTAATAAACCTACATTCATCTCTCAAGACAAAACTCTCTTTTGTTATAACAAAATTGCCAAATTTGCCACTAGCCACAAATCTTCAACCCATCACTGTGCATCTCTCCACAAACTAAACTGGCTAGAACACCCCAACTATCTCACCTATACTCAGCTTACTTATGCACACAAACTCATTGTTCACCCCTCCCTTTAAAATGTACCACCCAGAAAGACTCCTAAGATCTAACAACCAAAACCCAATAGAACTACACAGACCCCTTCGCCCCCCAGGACAAAACCTCCTGTCCTTTGCCCTAGCACGCTTATGGAACTCCCTCCCTTCCTCCATAATTACTACTGCCAACCTCCCATCCTTTAAAAAATCACTTCACTCACATCTAACATTCAAGTGGGAATGCTCCTGCTTCCACCCCACATAGTTGCCTATAGGAAATGGAGAATAGACTCTCTCATGTATCCCAGACACTAACTTCATATTTGCATCTAGCAAATACTAAGCCAATTTAAATAACTTAAATTCTCAAGTTGTACTACTCCATTTCAAGAAGCTGTATATTTACTAATGCAATGTTTTGTCTTCTACTAAATGGAACCTAAAAATTTAATTCTAACTGCTGAAACTTTGTTGCGTCTTGTAACCAAAAATTTTATTTGTAAACTGCTGTAATTTTTTT
>NC_056739.1:404581494-404643994 GCF_019279795.1 Protopterus annectens
AAAAACAAATCCAAAGGAAAAGCACAGTCCGGTCTGAACTGTCTGCAAACAGCTACAGTTAACTTTGAGTATGTGTTTACCTGTTTGAGCCAATATTAATTTTCCCCTGGAGAGCACTCTGCTTTGGCTTGTAAGCAGCCCCCCCACCACCACACACACACACACACACACACACACACACACACACACACACACACACACACACACACACACACACACACACACACATTCCACTTTCTCTTATTCCCTTCTGTTAGCAAATAGTATCCGCCATAACTCATCAATACTGTGTGTTTGTAAATTTAAACTATGACCACAGTAGCCTACTGATACAAGGTTATCCTGTTTTTCCACCTGAGAAATTAAGAAATGACATTGTTTCTTAACACATATACTTGCCTTTGCTTTGTAATTGTTTCCAGCTTTGTAATTGTTTCCAGCCCCCTCATACGAGCAACTTACTAACAGGGTCTCTACCCGCTTTGCTCCCCACCCTGCCCCCTATTCCTCCCCAGGTGGTCCCACCTTTATTGGACTCAAAACCCTCCCATCTTACCAATAGCCAACCACAGCGCTAACCCAACACTACCTTCTCCATCTTCCCACTACTATCACACCTCCTCAACTAACATGTACCAGCATACCTTACCTATGCTCACTGCATGCACTCTCCTTGCATATCTTACATCCTACTAAAGCTCCATCATTCCCCCACTCAACCACTACCACTGTACTACTACTCACACCACCACTCATGTCTCACCCACACTCAACTCCCCTCCCACCAGCTCAAGAACCATCCCTATGCACCCCACATATTCTGTAGTACCAACTATATTACTCAAACATAAAGCAGCCCTACAACTTAACATAGTAACCCTCCCACCATACATAGTACCCACAGAGCACAATCATAAAGGTTCCCTTATAAACAAACACATTCAAAAACTGAGAAAACTAATAATCTCATACATATCAAAACTAGCCCCAAGTGGAGACATCCACCCCAACCAATTACTGCCCCGTAGCTATTCTCTCTCCACTCTCCAAAATACTAGAGAGACGCATACACTCTCCGGTCTCAGACTACCTCCTTACTAACAACCTCCTTTCCAGTACTCAGCATGGTTTCTGACCAAACCATAGCACCACCACTGCCTTACTCTCCTTTACTAACACTATCCTTCAGCATAAAAACAATGGCTATCTCTCCTCTGCTACTTTCCTAGACCTATCTAAAGCAAGTGACATGGTCCCACACAAACAACTTATCTCTGTCCTCAATAACCTATCCTTCTCACAGTCAGTCACCAACTGGTTTCAGATTTACCTGTCTGACCGCCAACAATCCGTTTTATGGCAGAATGACATCTCCCCAACTACCTGTCTCCATAGGGGTTCCCCAAGGATCCATCCTTGGACCCCTACTCTTCTCTGTTTACACCAATAATCTAGCCTCTGCCACCAAACATGGCACACTCATACAATATGCAGATGACTCAACCATCATCTGCTTAGCCCAGTCCCTACCGAAACTGCAAAAAGTCACAAAGGAAGCCTTTTCCGCTGTTGAAACATGGTTATCCAATGCCCAATTAATACTCAACCCAAACAGAACTAAACTACTCATCTTCCAACCCACCAAACATACTCAAAACAACTCTCACTTTAACATCACAGCAAAAGACAACACCACTATATACCCAACTGAGCACACCAAATTGCTAGGAGTGGAAACAGAAAATAAACTAATATTTGACATTCACATGTCCATGACCATAAAAAAAGTCAACAAAAAACTAGGAGCATTACACAGAAAAGAGCAATTTCTCACCAAAGTAGCAAAGATTTCAATAGCAAATTCCCACCTTATCTCCACCCTACTTTATGCCTCTCCAATATATACCAACCTAAGGCAATGTGGTCTAAACAAGCTAGAGACCTGCTACAACAAAAATCGCCAAATTCGCCACAGGGGCATCCCACCGTGAGTCGCCACTGTCTCCTCACTTGCTGAACTGGGCTGGCTTGAACTCCCTCACCTGCTTCAGTGGTATCAACTCTCACTCGCCCACAAACTAGTAAACCATCCACTAAATGTCCCATCCCTCCAGAATCTACTCCAACCCTAATCGCACCACCAGACCACTAAGATCCAGCAACAAAAATCACTTGCAGATCACTAAAGCCAATAACTCTGCTGGTGAAGCACTATTCTCTGCGCCATAGCCAAATTATGGAACTCACTCCCACCCACAATTACCTCCGTAGCATCATGCACCCACTTCAAAACTTTATTAAAAGCGCAACTAAAACATGCTGGCTATGCCCTTGCAACTCCCAGTCTAATATCATCCACCCCATCCAACCACTACCTTCTTTCCACTCCACTAACTACCTTGATTATAGCAAGCTCAGATGCTCATAAGCCTAGTACTTATTATACAGCAGGAACTTCTCATTGTAACATTTGTTAATGTCTGTTATGTACTTCACAGATAAAGATTCTATTTGTCTATTGATGTACTATGTTCTTCATCTGTAAATATGTTGTAAGTAAGTGCTATGTTAAATTGTTAATCATTATAATCCAATGTAAATACTGTCTATTTTACTGTGGAGCTTTTCTCCCCGGGCCTACGCTGAAAATAGACCTACGTCCAGTCTGACACTCCCGGTCAACAAATATAAATAAATAAATAAAATAAATAGATAGAAGTAGGATTATTGTTCCTATCAAATTAGGAAAGATTATGAAATAGTAGGTCTTGCATTAGTATGAATTTTCAAAAGGGTATGAAATCTGAAACTTAAATGTCTGTCATTGATTTCATTCTTCAGTCTCTAATGATTTGGCAGCAATTGTCCCAAAAAAAAAAAAAAAAAAAAAAAAAAAAAAAATTGATTCAAAAAGATAATAGCCACACAATACAGCTGGTAACCTGTCAAAGAAGGGGCTCCTTTTAATATTAGTACTACTAACTTGAGCATCTGACAAAATAAAAAAAACATGCATTTATGAAATGAAAGTTATCCCTAACTGGATTATTACAGTTAATGGTAAACCCTCCATGTTTTCTTCCAAAATAGCAATTTCTGGGGAGGGATTATTAGGGAAAGAGCAACATTTTGAGCCAAGTTCAGGGACAGTTGAGAGGCTGGGATACGCCTAATTCTAAAAAAGCAATTTATTTGCATGTACCTAGCAACCTGTTAATGCAGGAATACTGGAGAAGGCTAAATATATGTGGGGGGGCATCAAAACAGAACAAAAATTGATTTTGTATAAACTGAGAGAGCTGATCGAATAACAGGTCTTGCTTTTAGCATGCATTTTTCTGAAGGTTATGAAGGCTGAAACTCAGTGTCTCATTTAGTGACTTTATTCCGAAAGAGTTTGACTGAAAACCACAAAAACTGAGACCAACAATCCAAAAATAAGAAGCCTTGCTTGCAGTCACACACACACTTGCTCCCTTGCTTACAGTCACAAACACTCACACACACACACACACACACACACACACACATACCCCTTTGCTTGCAGTCACACACACATACCCCCTTGCTTGCAGTCACACACACATACCCCCTTGCTTGCAGTCACACACACACACTTGCCCCTTGCTTGCAGTCACACACACACACTTGCCCCCTTGCTTGCAGTCACACACACACACACTTGCCCCCTTGCTTGCAGTCACACACACACACACTTGCCCCTTGCTTGCAGTCACACACACACACTCTTGCCCCTTGCTTGCAGTCACACACACACACACACACACACACACACACACACACACACACACACACACACACACACACACACACACACACTTGCCCCCTGCTGTATCCTATGGACATTAGAAGGCCTCCAGCTGAAGGCACTACATATGTTACCTGTATTTTTTAGCACGTTCCTCCTCCTATTTTATTTCTTCTCACTCAGAGCCCCTACCATGATAGTGCTATCCCTGGCCACAAAAAAAAATGGTTGCAAGGCATGTACTTCACTACCAGAAAACTGAGATCAGAAAAGCTTACCAGCCTTAGAGATTTTATCAGACTTTGCTTCTCAGTGGCTTCATGTGCTATACTCACTCACAAAATGTTATATTAACAGGCAGAATATCACTTTGCAGACTAAAGAAATGGTATTTTGTCTACCAAACTTTATAACAAAGTCAAAAAAATATATGCCATGCTGATTCCATTATTTCAATAGGAATTGGCAGCAACTCTCACTCAAGGCATGCTGCTTAGCAGCTTTACAATGACTAAGCTGCTGTGCTTGTACAAGCGGCAAAATTCCTCATTTCCTTTCCCATCTATCTTCTATTTCTCTCTTATTTCCCTTACGTTTTTCATTAATTTAAAAACAAAACAACACGCAGGCTCAAAGAATATGATAGCAACAGTGACATTAATCTTACAAGAACCCATGCCTATGTGTAACTGAGCATTGTGAAGTGTCTGAGGCTACTTCTAAACTATGGACACATACTGATGGACAAAATGTTGAACCTCTATATTGCCTACATCACTGTATATTTACCTGCTATAATAATCTTACATGGGAACCCAGAAATGCACTTAGCTTAGTTGCATGAAACAAGTATAGCTGCAGAAACCACCCCTGGACTACTACCACTCTCTTGCTGACTATTCATAAGTATGTTTACAGGCTGCAGAAATTACTCAATAAATAAGTTTTATGCCTAATGGCTCCAGCGTCCACATTAAAATAATTTCATTACCCAGCTAACGGGGGAAAAAAAAAAAAAAGGTATTATTCAGCTGTGGCAAAGTTTCAAGCAGGTAGCAGGTTTGATGGCACACACTAAAACGGAGCAAGAACAGTAGCATAACAAATAAAACGGAGCAAGCCCAGCAGCATAACCAATAAAACGGATTACTAATATTAAAAAAAAAAATAAAAAACATGACAAGACCGAACACGAAGCTCAACAACAGAAACAAACAGCTGAAAACATTACAAAACATCTGCAGCATGCAATCACGAAGTACGAGGCATCAACAAACTAAAGAAAACCAAATACAGCTACAAATACAGCAAGGTTTTTAAAAAAAAAAACACACCAGCAACCACAATCATGAAGCACAAGGCATCAACTAAATAAAACCAAATATAGCTACAAATACAGCATAGTTTTTAAAAAACACCAGCAAGCAACTAAAAACACTAGACAGTAATACAATTACTACAAGCAGCAATACACTTACTTCAGAAGGAAACCCAAAGGCAGCAAGCACAGAAACACAGGCCGACTCAAGAATACAAAATACGCCAGCATTAAACATAACCAGGGAAATATAAACCCTGGATCAAAACGAAAATAAGTAGGCCAAGCTAAAAATGCAGCTGCGAAAGGGAAGCACGTGGCACCCTTACAAACAGAAAAAGATTAACTCCACTAATGTGCAATTAAAAACTTGGGAGGACACAATACAAGGGCTAGGGAGGCATAGAAACAGGGACAGATTACATTTAGGATACACTATTAAGAAGTAATAAGTAATAAGACTTACCTTACTTATGAAGTAGCAAAAAGCTGGTGAAGAAGAAGTGCTTCACATGAACAGAGTCGACCAGATTTGCTAACACAGAAAAGGAGTTCCACACAACACCTAGTCCATTTATTAGGTTAACAGTGGGCTGGGAAAGGCAGTGTTGACATCACAATGTGGGAGGATCACAGAGATTCTGTACAGCATGCAAATAAGGCAGTGTTTACGTCACTTTGGGGGAGGAAACCTCCCAGGATCTTCAGCAAGAGCTATGGCAGATGTGACATCATTATTTAAGAGACGACTAGACAGTTTTCATCTTGGTTTTAAAACTGAAAGTCAAACAGTACGGAAAAGTATGAAGCCTAAGCAGTAAAAGAGAATAGTGGATTTTTTTAAAGCTGCGGTTATGTTTTTTTGAGGCTGTATCACATAACAGGATTTTAGAGAGACATCAGGTAGAGATATTTGATTTGATATCCCGTTGTTTTCCTTTAAGTTTGGCTCATTGCAAACCTGTATATACCACATTGTAGTAGTAAATACTAATTTTATTCTGTTTGTACCCCTTACTGCCCTCCTGGGGGCAGACATCCTGATGAGAATTAGTTTTGTTCTAAAACAAAATCTAGCCCATAATACACTGAAAGTCCACTGTATTGAGATTTTAGTGCTCATAGCTGTACTGTCACAGTACTGTTCCATTCACTTAGAATGGAAGAACTGAGATGAGAAGCTATTTTTCAGAGGCCTCAGTAAAGGTATAATTCACTGTCATGCAGTGCCTCTTACAAATGTGTTTGCTGCTGATGTGTTACTCATTCTGTGAAAAAAAGCTTCCAGAAATAGTGGCTCTTTGCTGAGATATCAGCTTTTTTTTTTTTTTTTTTAAAGCATTTAACTTTGATATGCCTCAGTTTCTTCTTCAGTTACTCCCTCCATATACCACCCCCCTGCTTGCAAGAGTATCACATTTCCTGCCCTGCAAGGTTCAGCTAGTCAGTCAGCTTTGCATGACAATACACAAACAGATTTGCTTGCTGTCTGCCTGGTGTGCCAGTAAAAGTGTTCCCTCATCTCTCTTACTCCTATCATCTTGAATAGCACTTTTACAGTAAATCATGTTACAAAAATGCTTTTTCTCAATCCTTCATATAAAGGAGTTTAAGTATTCCTTTACAAATGCCTGTAACATACACTTATTACAATTCATTTTGGCCACTGACAGAGTGGACTGTGTTTGCAAAAAAATAAACTAAAAAACACAACTCTAAGAATACAGACATTTGCCTTACATAGAATTTCAGTCCTTGGCGTTGTTTTCCCTTATGCATACCACTGAGTTCTCCTTATATTTCTGTGTACTACTGCTATTGTCTGCTCATATTCAGTTTTTTTTTTAATTCAAATTAAATTATTTTCTTCATGCCATGTAGTGCTTACTCTACTGTTGTGAACAGTGTGCATACTGTTAGTCCTCAATGTCAACTGTTGTCCATTGCAAGCTGTCAGTACAAGTTTCTCCATTCACTGATATCCAGAATTTAACACATTTCCTCAACAAGCTACATAAATCAGACTACTGCCAACAATAGGTTTCATACTACTATCATGTTTATGTACCTGTAACTGTTGCATTTCTATAAACATGAATATACTTCTTACAGCAAGGATCAAGCATAAAAAGCCATTTAGCTATGAACATCAATGACACAAATGTGAGGACAGCAATTATTAGATTTATACATAAGCATCTACTCATATGTACACAGGGATTGGCTATGGCTTCAGAAAAAACAAAAGGGTGCAAAGCTAAAACTTTGGGTGTTGAACAGCTGCTCTGTAACATCAAAGTACAGGCAAGCCAGATAATGTACAAATTGCCCATGACCTCAACACTGCTTAAAGACAAACATAATAAGAGCTTCTATACAGTTAGAAACAAGAGCAATCATGTAGATAAGACACCTTTCAGTTATGCTTGCCTCAACAAGTGCATAACTTGTGAAGCCAGATGAATAACAATGGCTTGCCTTTCAGTACATGAAGGGACCAGCTCAGCTAACCGGTATCATGCTGAGAGATGATTCCATTATGGCGACATCACCACTCCTCGGAGTAACTGCAATTCACTGTTCAGCAGCAGAAGATTGAGGTGTGATGCATATGCTTGTGAACCCTAAGTCACAGGCAATGGCTTATCATTTACACATGGAATCCTAACAGTAGTATCAGATGAGGCTAGAGAAGGATCACAAAGGAAACCTGGTTTTAAACTGAAGACACAACTTAATATTCAAATAGTACCTGAAATGGACTGCACACAAGGTAGTAGTGTGATAAATTGTACATCCATATTTGTGCAGACATTACTCCAATGTAACATCTTACTATCATTTACTTGTTTCCTTACTAGAATACCCTGCAGACTGCTTCTGCAAGTCACATAAAAAAAGGCACGTCAGCAAATGGGAAACAGGCATATTTGATGACACTGACTCTTGTTAACACCATATTGTGGCATTTAAATGCAACTGTGAATTATCCTGCAGCACAGTAAATGGAATACTCACTTCCTGCAGCAGATCGCACAGCTTTATCTTTCTGGCTTCCTGGTACAGTTTAAAACACTATGTAATCCAACTGGTATGCACACTTGGTGAGAAACTCATGTTCCAGAAATTGAATACACACACATGCCTGACCCATCAGAACATATTTTTATTTGACAAAGTGAAGGCACTGATGTGTTCAGGCATTATAATCACCTATAATGCACATCTCACAACATATGAAGCACCACTGGGAACCCCAATCTTCAGAGAATCTGACTCTTACAGAGTGCCAGGGAGCCAAGTATTACAATGCCCCTTACATACCCATCCTGACATCATTGACTCTCCATTGATTGTCAGGGTTCCATCATCATTGACTCTCCATTGATTGTCAGGGTTCCATGCCATCCATTCTGAAACCTCCACACTAATCTATTGCTCAGATGGTTTGTGTAGTTTATGGCAGTGGTAAAAAGGAGCAAAATAACCTTTGGAAAATCTGGATTGAGAGGATGCAACTCCCGAGAGCTTCCCTGTCTTATCAAATGAACCCAGTCATCACATTTTTTTATAAACTTTCCAGAGCGGAGACCAAAATTGCATTTCCAGACGGGATTTTAAATGGCATTTTTATATCCTGTATGACTCACTGTAAATGACGCCAGGCAAACAAACTAGCAGTATTAGCTGGTGCAAGCGGAATGCACTGACTCCAGGGGTTCCAGTAAGCACTTTCCTGTCAGCCCTGCCAGGCTAGATCACTCTATTTCACACCACCCATACTAAACTTATATACTGGTGAACATGCTGCTTTTCCCATCTCTTTGCAAGACATGGACTACACATAAGCTGGCGAGGTCAGCTCTGGGCACCTCTTAACTCACTCCATTTAAAAGGGTTGGTCTCATCCATGCCATGCTACGTCATTCTCTTTGACACATCCTATACTAAACACACACACTAAGAGAAAATGTACTGGTGAACCATGCGGCATTGCCCACCTCTCTACAAAACAGTGCTGCAACAACTGTGGGCCACCCAATCTGCAGTTGATGTCAGTTCAGGCCACCCAACAGTTGCTGCAGCAAGCCTACTGCACTAACATCATGTCATCCCTAAACAGGGTTGTTGCCAGTGCAGCTCAAGCTACATTGTTTACACACACACTCACATTACACACTCAGACAGTCACACTCAGTCAGACAGACACTCAGTCAGACACATACATATATACATTCACAAAAGCAGACTTGCAATCTAACATTAATTTCACACAATTTCCCAAACTTGTCTTAAAATAGTGATGCAACTTGTCTTAAAATAGTAGTGTAAAACGTGTGTGCAATCACTGTTCCGATGCCTCAAGCTCAGTGCAGCTACATTCAGTTGGAGCAAGCACAGTGCAATATCGCCTCTGTTTACCTAACTGGGCTGCCATTGACCCAACTAGTCTTCATCAGTCTTGTTTTGTAGCACATAATGCTACAGACCGATAACCACAGTGTGTCATTCAATTCTGTTGCCTTCTCACCTCTCCATAAAGCGATGAAGAAACAGCTATGGGTGACCCTAGATGCTGTTGATGTCCACTTTAGGCACCCACCATGTGCTGAAGCAAGCCAACTGAATAGATTCTAGATGCTGCACCCAAAAGTTGGGTGCCAGTCCATCTCAGACCAAGTTCTTCCCTAAACCCATCATCTTCTTAAATGCGCACAGAGACACTATCACAATATAGCAGTAAACTATGCCCGTTTCCAAACCCTTCTCGAACACATTTTCAAAAAAGAGTTCCATCTATGATTCCAAAAAAAACAAAAAACATTACATCGTTCAGAAAAGCACAGTAGCTGTGTTCCTCTGCCTACCTCTCTTTACAATACAATGACATCCAAGGTCAACTCCGGTATTGATGACCTAACCCCAGGATTGCAATCACTTGTTGCAGCAAGCCCTCCGGATGTGAACCAACACACTCACCATGCTGTTGGCAGTCCAAATTTGCAGCATCGCGCAATGACAGAACCTACCAAATGAATTGGTCACCACCTTCCAACCTCCACCTCAATCCAAATTATATAAATATATAAAATTAATACAACACCACCCACACCTATGCAATACACATACCCAAACAAAGGAGACCTCCAGGGCAGATACACACGCGATCTCCACAACCCTCCACACCACATACAGTCCACACACCTGTGCCTCAAAACCACTGAGGATTCACCGTAAACCAAACATATTGGTCATGGGAGACTCCATTGTCAGACACACATCTGTGCCTCGTACCACACCGGATATGGAGAAAGTCACAGTTAGTTTTCTGTCAAGTGCCAGAACCCACCATATCATACATGAACTCAAGTCTCTCAACAACAAGTACTGTTAGGACCGTCATATTTCATGTTGGTGTGAATGACTTGAGACATACCTTTGTGGACTATATGAAGAGAAACAAGATGGAGCTTGCTGATTATGTGCCCCAAGCAGGTATGCCCCTAGCCTTAAGCAGCATTCTGCCTTCACTCAGAATGATGCCTCAAAACATTCAGAAAATTAACTTACTTTAACAATTTGCTTATTTTCTGGTGTCTTTCCAGGTGACTCCAGTACCTGATCAACAAACCACAATGTTTTGCCAGAGCTGGCCTGCATCCGTCTCACCTGGGCTTCAGGCTTCTGGCAAAGGCTATTGCCTCCTCTATATTGACATTTTTAGGAAAAGTGTTGATGTTAAAACTACCGACATGAAAATTTAAACCAAACAAAAATTACAGATCATGTTGCTAAATGCTAGTAGTCTAAACTCGAAGCACTCCTTAAAATGGTGAAGATCGACATTTGTGCTGTAACACAGACCTTCTTCAAGGCAGCAGAAAGCACCCCTGCACTACCAGGCTATAACTCATTCCATACTTTTCGGCACCAGAACTTGGACCAAAGCTTCAAAGGTGGTGCCATTTCCATATTCATAAAGGTTGCACACACCTCCAGACTGGTAGCCTAACATAATGCATCAGAGAGACTTTTGGTGCAGCTAACACTGGGTAAGACAGCGATTCATGTGGTAACCTGGTATAGGTCCCAAACCATGTTCCTAGACAACCACTCCACATTCCTAAGCACCCTGGAGAATATTAGGGTCCAACCTAACACAGTCATACTGGGTGACTTCAACTACCCCTCCATTAACTGGGGAAAACTACTCATGTACCAATACACTTGCCCAACGTTTCCTGGAATTCATTAATTCCAATGCCCTGGACCACCTCGTTCTTACCCCCATTAGAGGTAGCAACATCTGTCACCTGGTCATTACTAACATGGGTGATGATTGCTCTACACCAATACTTAACTCCTCCCAGGTTAGATCCGACCGCAAATTAATCACCTTGGATATCCTTGTCCCCACGCAAAGGTAACCATCATGAAAAACTCCGCCAAAGCTAACTTTGGGCTCCTAAGAACAGAGGTGGCTAACTTCACGGCACCCATACAAATGTAGAATACTTGCATAACCACCAAATCATACACCAATGCACTGTACGACACGTACGCAAATGCATGGCTGCTCTCCTCCAAAAAAAGCAAGCCGATCTGTTGGTCCCCCTGCCATAAACAAACTCTATAACAGAAAGAAGAAACTGATGTAGAATAAAGTGAATTTCCAAGACTGTAAAAAATTCCTCATCAGCCTCAACAAAAAGTTGAGATCCCTCATCAAATCCTCTAAAGCTAGCTATGAAAACCGAATTGCAGCAGATAGTAAAGACAACCACAAGGACTTGTATAGTTATATAAAGAACCTCCATGGCAATACACAGATCTGGTCTGAGCTACTGCACAATGGTACCTCCTATACAGAGCCAACACATATTGCCAATATACTGGCTGACAGATTCAGTGCCAAATATCCAGCTTGTATGGGACCTGACAATATTCCTGGCTGTGTCCTTTATGAACTACAGAGTGAACTGGCACCTCACCTGTGTGATCTGTTCAATCACAGTCTCACCTCAGGCTTTGTCCCTACCGAATGTCACACTTCTATATCATCCCTCTACACAACAGAGGAGCAACTTCAGACTCTGGGAACTATTGCCCCATTAGTCTGAGAAGTCTTATATGCAGAGTTATGGAACGCATCATCATGGACCTAATAAACAAGGATATAGGGAATCTCCAAACTCTGGATCCCACACAGTTTGGTTTTGTGATGGTTAGGTCATTCCTGGTCAACTTAGTCGACTTCTTTGAGTCAAGTCAACAGAGCTATGGATGAAGGCAAGGTGGTTCTATACAGCCTACCTTGATCTGGCCAAGGCCTTTGATAACATTCCCCAGTCAGGAATCATAGAAAAACTCACTAACCTATGCATCACCCCCTATATCAGTAGTTGTGTTGCAAACTGGCTCACAGATACAAACCAAAGTGTGACAGTACCTGACTCCAAGTCAGACTGACAGCCAGTCATGAGTGGAGTCCCACAGGGATCAGTCTTGGATTCTCTCTGGTTTGGTATCTACTTCTCAGAAGTCCAGTCCAACACGAAGGGACTCTGGCTGACAAAGTGCACAGATGATTGTACGTTGGGAGCCATTATTAACTCCCCAAGTGATGTTGACATCCTACAGACAGGCCTCACTGAGACAGACTGCTGTCAGAACCATGGCCTTAAGCTCAATTCCAAAAAATGTGTTGCCATTCCCTTTGGGAAAAACCCAGTTCCCATTAACTACCACATCGATGGTAGTCCGCCGAACACAGAAAGCAATATAACAGATCTGGGAACACAGGTTGACAGCGATCTCTCCTTTGACCACAACACTAACACCGTGGTCAGAAAGACATTCTATGTGGCACATCTCATTAGTAAGGGTTTTGCATCCAGAAAGAAAGAGGTCATGGTTTCCCTCTACTCTTCCCTCATTAGGCCCCATTTGGCATGTACCTCACTAGACACCTGCAACAACTGGAGAGACCACAAAAGTACCTCACAAAGAGGATCCTAGGCCTTAAACACTTGTCCTTTATGGACAGACTCAAAAAAGAAGTCCAAATATTCTCAGTCTCATATCGCCTACTAAGAGGCGATCTCTGCTTGCCTTACAAAGCCATATCTGACCCAGCCAGGTTAGAAATGCTACATCAATAGAAGTCACAATCCCTCTGCACCACACGCTCCAGAGACCTCAACCTCATTTACCACAATCTACAGAACGCGCTGGCGGGACAGGTTCATAACCCACAGACTGCCCATGCTATGGAGCACACTTCCCATACATGTTAGAGCACCTCACTGGCCCTCTTCAAAAGAAATCTTGAGTCGATGGTGAAACAGAAAATTCACCCAGGGGGTCACTCCAGTGGCTCTACTCGACAGAGGCACTGGAAACTAAGGTCAGGTGGAACGATGCCAGGCTAATCCTATGGGCTAGGCTTGTAATGGCTCCAGGGCCATTAGCCTAGTACACATCTATGAACCTATAAACATGAAACTCCACTCATTGCAAGCATTCCTAACCCTGGAAAATGCTGACATCTGTGCAGTTACAGAAACCTGGTTCAAAGCTGCGCAGAGCACCCCAGCCTTACCTGGTTACTCATCCTATCATATTTTGAGACCCCAAACTCTGGGCAGTAAAGCCACAGGAGGTGGAGTTTCAATATACATTAGAGACATACACACCTCCAGGCTGGTTAAAGAGTATGACACAAAGGAGACATTCAAGGTGCAGTTAACCATTGACAAAACCACTATTACAATCATAGTTAGATACCTGCCCCCAAATCTGACTCAAGATGCCCAATACACCTCTTTGCACCTGTTTAGGTCCATCAAGATTCAACCCTTTACCCTGATCCTGGGTGAATAACTTTACAAACCTAGACTGGAAGAGCTACTCATACCAGAACACAAATGCCCACAGCTTACCTTGATTTTGTCCATACCAATGCCTTGAAACAGCTAGTGGATTGCCCCCACAAGTGGTGGTGATATCTTTGACTTGGCATTAACCAACATGAGTCACCACTGCAGCATCCCTATAGTATCATCATCTCTGGTAAGATCTCACCATAAAGCGGTCACTTTTGAAGTCGCCATCTCACCCAATCCCCCCTCTAGCTAGTATCAAACATACAAACATCTCCAAAGCTGATTACAGCCTCTGGAGGGATGTTATAAACAGCTTCACACCCCCTCTCCCTATACTGGAACTGGCACCAATATCCAAAAATATAAAAAGGCACTATGTGAGCACTTGTATAGATCCATGGGATCAGGAATACCTTACTGTACTATGTCATCCACCGCAAGAAGCGTATACCTGTCTGGTGGACATATGCAATAAATAAAAGTCTATAACAAAGATAAAAAATTTCTGTCCAAGACCAAGAAGGGCAGGTGCCCAATTGGAAGCAATGTCTCCTTAGTCTGAACTAGCAAATAAGAGCAGTAAGGAAATCCCTCAGAGCAAACCTAGGGTCCAAATTGGTGGCCACATCTACTAGAGACTATCGTAAGGCCTTCTTCACATATGTCCGCAACCTCAAAGGAAGCACCCAGATCTGTTCAGAACTGGTGGTCAAGGACACCACATGCACAAATCCCGTAGAGATAGCAAACTTGCTGGCTGACAGATTCAGTAAAAAAGTACAGTTTTGTACCTAGCATAAATGTAGATGTCCGATAGGTATGCATCTGCAGTCATAACATATGGGTTGTCCTGCCTCAGGCAGCCCTTCGGTTGGCCGGATTCCAAAGTCTGGGTCTGGCCTCGGCTGATGTCGCACTTCACTCGACGTCATAGCTTCTGGGGTATAAAGGCATCAGCCGACGCCATTTTCCTCAGTGTTTCTTGCCCCAGATGCCAGGTGCCCTCTAGGAAGGCTAAATTTGGATAAATGTAGAAATTCCAAACAGTAGAAAGCAAAATATATATTATATATATATATATATATATATATATATATATATATATATATATATATATATATATATACACATATATACACATATATACATATATACATACAAACAAACAAATACACCATAACAGATTCCCCCAGCTAGCTAAAAGAGGGGTAAGCACCCTAGGAATACCACAGAGGGGAAGGAGGGTAATCCTGACTGCAGATGCATACCTATCGGACATCTACATTTATGGTAGGTACAAAACTGTACTATGTCCTTCAAGGATGCATCTGCAGTCATAACATATGGGTAGAATACCATAGCCAAACTGGGGGAGGAGGCACTAAGATAATGATGGTGTAGTTAAGATCCCCTGTAAAACTGCAGTTGCAAAACCTGCTCGGGATCTGGAGTATAAAGGAAGATTGTAATGCTTGGCAAATGTATGCACGGAGCTCCAAGTAGCAGCTTCTAAAATGTCTTTGGTAGCCACTCCTCATAGGAAAGCTGTAGTGGTGGCTGTGGCTCTTGTGGAGTGAGGCCTGATATTTTCAGGAGTTGTAGCAGAATCGAATGCAATTTCCTATCCATTTTGAAAGTGTCTGTTTGGAAATTGCTTTTCCTTGCACTCCTGTTGCATATGCTACCAGAAGCTGGTCAGTTTTTCTGCTGGTTTTAGTTCTGTCCAGATAGTAGCGTAGTTGTCTGTGTACATCCAAGGTGTGCAATAGTTTTTCCCCCCTGTTCTGTGGGTTAGGGAAGAACGTAGGCAAATGAATAGCTTGGTTCAAGGATACCCTGGATACCACCTTTGGCATGAAAGTAGGATTGGTTCTCAGAGACACTCTATCCTGGTGAAAGATAAGGAAAGGCTGCACTGCCATTAATGCCTGTAACTCGGATACCCTTCTTGCTGAAGTGATTGCTAGAAGGAAAGCAGTTTTCCAAGATAAGAACTGTAAGTCTGCTGATGCTGCTGGTTCAAAAGGGGAAGTGTTAATTTTTCCAGCACAAAATTGAGATCCCATGCAGGCAGAGGTGGTTTCCTTGGAGGTTTTACATTTTTGATCCCTCTTAAGAATTGTCTGAGGAGAGGGTGAGAGAAGATAGGAGGATCCATGTTGTACTCTGCTGAAATTGCTGAAGCATGTATCTTAATGGAAGAATAGGACAGGCCATTGTGGAACAGTTCTGCTAAGTATTCTAGGATGTGTGCTAGGTTTGCCAGCGTGACATTTGTACCCTTTGATGCACTCCAAATGAGGAATCTCTTCCATTTAGCTGAGTATGTTTTTCTTGTGGAGGGTCTGCGAGCCTCCAGGATAATGTCCTTGACCCTCTGAGATAAAACATTTTGGTTTTGTTTTATGCAATTTTCCAGGCAGTTAGCTGCAACGTTTTCAAGTTTGGATGCAGGGTCTTGTAGTTGTTCTGCGTTAGAAGTAAAGGCCATAGAGGTAGAGGCCATGAGTTCGTCCGAGACATGCTTCTCATAATTTTCCAGGCAGTTAGCTGCAACGTTTTCAAGTTTGGATGCAGGGTCTTGTAGTTGTTCTGCGTTAGAAGTAAAGGCCATAGAGGTAGAGGCCATGAGTTCGTCCGAGACATGCTTCTCAGTAGCGGATACCAATGTTGCCTTGGCCAGTCTGGAGCTATCAGAATCACCTTTGGCTGTTCCTCCCTGATCTTCAGTAGAACTTTGTACATCAATGGGAGAGGTGGAAAGGCATAAACTGTCAGGGCCTTCCAGCTGAAAGAAAGGGAGTCCACCCTCCAGGCTTGTGGGTGGTATTCTCTTGAGCAGAATTTCTTCAGTTGGTGGTTGAGTGGGGAGGCGAACAGGTCTATCTCTGGCATTCCCATTTCTTTGTTATGTTTTTGAAGATGTCTGGATGCAGCATCCATTCATGAGCATCCGTGGTAGTTCTGCTTAATTTGTCTGCTAGTGAATTCTCTTTTCCTGGTACGAATTTGGCCTGCAGTTGAATGTTGAGATTCAGGCCTAGGTTCCACAGGTCCATTGCCATCCGGCATAGAGGGTAGGAATGCGTGCCTCCCTGTTTGTTGATGTACCACATGACTGTGGTATTGTCTGTCCTTATCAGCAGATGTCCTTGCTGGAGGAAAGGTTTGAATGCCTCGATTGCATGCTTCACTGCCAGCATCTCCTTTAGATTTATGTGTAGATTCAGCTGGTCTTGAGACCATAGGCCTTGGATACACTTGTCTTCCATGCGTGCCCCCCAGCCTAGGTCTGAGGCGTCCGTGGTGATGGTCTGCCTTGGTTGTGATTTGTGGAAAGGCAACCCTCCGTTGGTCTGGCAGGCCTGAGCCCACCACAGGAATTCTTTTTTCAGACATGGAATGATTGGCATCATGGTTTCTAGACTGTGTCTGTGTTGAGACCATACATTCCTTAGGTACCATTGTAATTTTCTCATATGCAGCCTGGCATGCGGGATCAAGATTATGCAAGATGCCATGTAACCCAGGGCCTGCAGGACTTTCCTTGCAGTAAGCTGAGTTTGTCTTGTCAAAGCCATGAAGTAGACTGGTAGTTGCTTTTGTTTTTCTTCTGTGAGAAAAGCCATCTGAGTTAGTGTCCAGTTCTGCACCCAAAAATGTTATGCTTTGGGATGGCACTAGTCTTGACTTCTGGATGTTGACTGTGTATCCCAAGGCTTGTAACAGTTGTATGACACAGGCCAAATCCTTTATTATTTTTGTCTTGTTGTCCGCTTGTATTAGGCAGTCGTCCAGGTATGGGTAGATCTGAATTCCATGAAGCCTGCAATGTGCAATTACTGATGCCAGGCATTTCGTGAATACTCTGGGCAGTAGATAAGCCAAAGGGCAATGCTGAGAATTGATAATGCTCTGATCCTGCAAGAAATCTGAGGTGTCTTCTGCAATCTGGTCGTATAGGGACGTGCAGGTATGCCTCCTCGAGATCTAGAGTCACCAGCCAAGACTCCTTGCCCAACATGGGAAGAAGTTGCTGTAGGGTCAGCATCTTGAATTTTGGTACAATGAGATACGTGTTTAGTGCGGACAAGTCGAGAATACTTCCATTGAGTTTCTTTTCTTGGTACAAGGAATAGTCTGGAGTAAAATCCTTGGCCTTGTTCCATAGATGGTACCCTTTCTATTGCTCTCATCCTTAGTAAGTTGTTGATTTGTTTTAGAGCCTCTGGCTTCTGGCTTGGTGGAAGGTTTGGCATTCCTCTTTTTTGGTAAAGTGTGGAAGTGAAACCTGTAGCCTTTGTCTATTGTTTGCAATGTCCATTTGTCTCCTGTAATGCAATGCCAGTTTTTTGAAAATAAAGCTAACTTTCTGCCCAAGGGTGCTTCCAGTTGCTCCCTGGTAGGCGGAATCAGAGCCAAGTCATTGTGTCTGTCCTGTGGAAGTGGTTGTAGTCGCAGCTGTGGCGGTACTCCTCTGGTTGGCAGGTTGCCACTGACGACCCCTGTAGGCACCCCTAGATTGACCTCTGCCTCTTGGGCGTCTATTTCTGCCTCTCTGTGCTCTGGAGGTGTCTGGAAAGGACCAATTTTTGAAGGCCAGTTTCTGCTGAACCTCGGAGGTTGGACCTGCAGAAAATCCTTGACTGTTTGCACAGATTTAGCTTTTTCTTCCACTTTCTTTAGAATCTCCTGTGCAGGGAGCCAAATAAACTTTGTTTCTCCATAGGGGCATCTAGGAGTTTAGACTTGACATGGTCTGGCAAGGATTGCTCTTTTAGCCAGGCATGCCTTCGAATCACTGCTCCAGTCATAGCTGATCTAAATGAAGCCTCCAGTGCATCATAGCCACATTTTAAGAAATGATTACTGACCTGCTGAGAGTTGTGTACCAAATCCTGAAGGGACTTACGGTCTAAAGGTTCAGGAGAGGAAAGCTTTTTATTCAGCTGATCTAACAAAAATTCCTGGTACTGTATCATATGGAATTGACAGTTTAAAGCCCTGGCAGAAAGAGTAGCAGATGTATAAACTTTTTTACCCCATCTCTCAAATGCTCTTAACTCTCTTTCAGAGGGTAGGGGTTTTTTGGCAGTGGCAGCTGCAACACCCTTTGGGCCCTGAGAAATAGTTTCTGGGTCTGCAGCATGGGCCTTATACAAGTGGAAGTGAGAATCCGGGACCCTGTAATATCAGTCAGGTTTGGCCGGGGGAAGAGAATCAGGAGCAGAACTGGCATCATTGTATGCATCATCAACAACTGATAGTACAGGTGGTATGGCTAAAGGCCTATGCTGTGGCAAGTGTAAAAAGGTCCTTAGCCTTTTCCTAGAATCAGAAAAATCCTGACCCTGCCATTGAAAGTGTTCCCTCATTGAGTGTAAAGTTTCCCCAAAGGAAAATTCTTCTGGGGGGGAGGCAGAAGGAATAGAGTCTTCTGCATCCGAATCCTCATAAGGAGAGTATGGTCCTTCCCGATGGTCTGATAAATCTGATCCATCCGAGGAATAATCAGAGGAGAGAGGTTCAGGGGGTTCAGTCCTAGGCCTTTTGTCAGGAGGAGGTTGTGAGGCCCTGTCTGGGTGAGGTTGGGATCCCCTAATCAGAGATATAAGGTCCTCAGCAAGGCTGAGAATCTGAGAGCTTGAGGAACGTCTCTGAGAGGAAGCTTTTGTTGGCAAGGCCTTGGAAATTTTAGCTGCTTTAGCCCTGGAGAAGGCCTTAATAGACATGGAAGCAGGGGGTCTAGCTGCCCCACGTGCAGGAGTAGAGATGTCCAACGGAATGGTGTCGGACAATTCTTGTGCGCCTGCTTCTTCGGTAGGAATTTCTGTAGCCAACTCAGCCGGGGCCACTCTGGCCTTGGTTGTCAGAGGCATGTCTTCGGCAGAAGGAAGAACAGAGGACTCTGTTTCAGCCGAAACAGAGACACTCGCGGTAGGCCTAACCGTGGTTTCAGCCGAAACCGCGGGCCGCGAGTGTCTGTCCTTTTCCTTGCGTTTTTTGGCTAAATGTGTAGTCGGAGTCTTCAATGGCATTTTATATGCAAAAGCGGGACCAAAAAACTCTTCTGCAAACTCCGACCGATGTCCAAGTGTCCGTCGGTTGAAGGAAGCACAGGCTAAACAAGCTGATACGTCGTGGTCTGGGCCTAAGCAAGGAAGGCAGTAAGAGTGGAAATCCTTATGAGGTATTTGTTTCCCAGAAGTTAAACAATTATTTACTTTGACATCGGCTGAGGCAAGAAAGAGTCCCCAACGGGGTACTTAGCTTTTTTAGAAGTCTTCGGTAGCTGAAATCTCTGGATCTGACCGACCGGCACTTGCGAACAGCTTCTGCTTCGGGCACCGCGCGGCAAGAAAGACTGGGGAAAATGGCGTCGGCTGATGCCTTTATACCCCAGAAGCTATGACGTCGGGTGAAGTGCAACATCAGCCGAGGCCAGACCCAGACTTTGGAATCCGGCCGACCGAAGGGCTGCCTGAGGCAGGACAACCCATATGTTATGACTGCAGATGCATCCTTGAAGGACATCATAACCTCTCTGTTCCCCTATTTCAGTAAATCAGGACATCCCCTGTTCCCGTCCCCTTAAATCTAGGGAACACGTTATCACTGCTCTCCCGTCCCCTTAAATCTAGGGAACACGTTATCACTGCTCTCTCAAAGTCAAAAGATACAGCCTTCATGGGACCTGATAACACCCCAGGCTGCATCCTATGTAAACTCAGTCAGGAACTTGTGTTGCCATTAGGCACCCTATTCAACCAAAGCCCGAGTACTGGCTTCACCCTAGGTGAGTGGAGGACAGCCACTATTATCCCTTTACACAATGCTGCAACATCCACAGATCAGGGAAATGATAGATCCATCAAATCTAACTAGCTTGATCTGCAAGACCATGGAACAGATCACGCACCTCATTAACAAGGACACTGTCAATCTCGAAACACTTCATCACACACACAGTTGTGCTTCATCAAGGCGAGGTCATATATGCTAAATTTGGCTGAGTTCTCAGAGACAGTCAAAGCCATGGATGAAGCGAAGATGGCGCCCCCAGACTACCTTCACTGAGCAAAAGCCTTTGACACTACTCCCCACTCAGCCATAACAGATAAACTCTCTCAACTAGGCATCAATCCAGATGTTATCAGATGGGTAGTAAACTTGCTCACGGAGAACACACGTATTCAAAATAAGAGAAGACACCAGAAGTAGTAGACCTGTAACAAGCGGCATACCCCATGGTTCAGTCTTGTAGCCTCTTATTTTGGATATACTTTTCTGAGGTGCCGGGCAAAACTAGTGGGCTATGGCTGACCAAGTCTGCATATGACTGCAAGTTAGGTGCTGTCATCAATTCCGCCTAGTGATGCAGACATCCTCCAAGAGGGTCTAACTCAGAGAAATGACTGGTGCCACAAACATGGCCTCAAGATAAATACCAAAAAAAGCATCATCGCCTTTGGGAACAACACTTCTCCCCCTACTTTCTCCTCTCGTCACCCCCTTCACCTCCACTCTCCCATACCCTATCTTCTCAACCTCCACCATTCTCCATAAAACCCACTCCTACTTCTACCAAAAAAAAAAAATAATGCAAAAGCTAAAACCATGCACCAATGCCCCCGATAACATTCCCTCAACCTTCCTTAGTATAGCTGCCAAAGCCATTGCCTTCACCATCAGCATCCTAATCAATTGCTCTATCCAAGAAGGTTTTGTACCCCAACTCTGGAAAAAGGCTTTCTTCATTCCCTTGCACAAAGTAGGCAATAATAACAATACTGCTAACTTCCGTCCCATCGCCATCCTCTCTCCCATCTCAAAACTCCTAGAAAAATGTACCAAACAATAAAAACTCCAAAACTGTTAAAGACAACAAACTGAACATACAGGCTCCAAGATAAAAACAGTCCTGCACATGAAAAGTTCCTTTGAAAATAAAACGGCACTCAGTTATAAGCTGCACATGTAAAAGTTCCTTTTAAAATAATGGCACTCCATATATGTTACTGTCCAAATATGTAAATTCGATAAATGCGATGAAAACCAACTGCTTGCAAAAGAAGAACCATAAAGTTAAGCACTTTTTGTCCCACAGATTGTGGGACTTCTTCAGACAAACAGAACTTATACAACTGGAAGGTTTTAAATACTCTCATTGGCGCCAAATTGTAAGCGCCGTTGTTAGGTAACTAACATTTAACAGAATACAACTCAATACCAGAGTCAGTATTTCTTTTTTTTATCTTTTTTTGACCTTTTTTAAAATGTAAAACATTCGCAAACAGTTCGTTAACAAAAATGAAATCCTAATATTTACAATTAAACAAGACAATACTAATGTCGTAGACTCGCCGTTGTTGTAATTATATATTACTTACTGGTGTGTTCAGTTTGTTGTCTTTAACAGTTTTGGAGTTTTTATTGTTTGGTACAGTTTGTTATGGCTGAAGATACGGCACCAGGTACAATTCCTGTATTAATTGAACAATATAACCAGAGCACTCTAATACTGCCACTGTTTGAAACTCTAACTAAACAAGTGGAGGCACTTACTAAAAAGTGGATGCCCTTTGTAACAATAACAGTCAGGGCATGATATTATCTACTGGTCGCAGTGACAATGTAGTAACAAATACTGTGACTGCTGAAAGCAATACTAATCCATTAAACATAGTTGGAACAACTTTGAATCAAACAAGAAGTCCAAGAGTGGACCAACAGAATGTAGATGAAAGTAACAGTTTTACCAATAGTTGTCATTGATCCAAAGGGCTTATTGGAGCACCCAACTTGACCGAATGGTTATCGGAACCACCTACGTTTCAAACTCCAACTAGTAGTGGAACCAGGGGACAACCGGCCAAGGATCCTACAGATATTTCTTTATTACTTAAACAATTTGACCAATATCTAGTAAAATACAAGTAGTTGCGAACTGAGATAGCATATTTCCGTGAGTGTCTCAGTGAGGGTATAGTACCCAAAGGTTTACACTCGTGGCAATACCCCACTGGACTAGTGGATGGTTCATGTTTTCATCAAGAATTGATTAAATTGTTTAATAAACATGGTTGTGAACTGTTAGAGATGATATGTAAACATTATGAATTACAGGCTACAGAAATTATGCAGGTAGCAACAAGTTTAAAACGAGATAATTCAACAACACACAAACTTTGTACAGTACCAATACGACTATGACAGAATTTTCTTCAGTATTGATCAGTATATCAACAAAATTAAGGAAGGGAAGTACAAGAAATTAAACAGAGATAGGGTGGCATACAGTAGTGGAACAGCGTATCCGAAACCTCCCCCCTCCCAGGTCAAAAGTAACCCAGTCCCAACGGTTATCCACCAGGATAATAACATGGGAGTGTGTGATTTTGGGACTAATGATACTTTAGACAATGGTAGTAGTAATAGTTAATGGTAGTAGTAATAGTTGTAATTTGTTGCCACAACAAACTAATGAAAATAATGCTCCTGGTGGTATGATCCAAGTAGGGAACCCCCAAAGATAATCAAATTTTCGGATGGGGGCCTCGCATTACAACTTAAGGAAAACCACCTATTACGGCAACAATTATGTGAACAGGAACAACTACAATACTCGAGGGAGGAGGGGGAGGTAAGTGTTGACACTTCTAATCAACTAACCATTCTTCACAATTCAACTAAAGACTTTAAAATTTTTAATTTTACCTCAGTCAATGTAGAACCTGATGTTATTGAGTTACTGGCTCGTGGCAATACCTTTGTTCCTACCAACCGAGCTAATTTGGTCAAAACTATTGTTGACCTTAAATTATTTTTAAGGAAATTGAATCTAAATATGTATTTTGGTAGTGAAAACGTACAAACTAACAATCTGCATATTTCTAGTACATTTATACCACCTATGCACCCTGTACTGATTTTATTTGAACTAATGTGTGAGAATGATTTCAGAAATATGTTACATTTGAATATGCAGAATACCATAAGTTCTAATATTACTAATACTGAAAGGACATCTTTGCAGTTATTAAAAGAAACTGGTGTTAGATTCTTACAGCCGGACAAAGGGGGTGGTTTGGTCATAATGACTCAACAATATGTGGAGAAAATGTTGTGTACACTCAATAATGCAGCATATCAATTATCCACGAAGAATGAATTAAACCAAGCATACCACATTTTAAAATCCATATTCAATGATTTTTTCATTGAAGGAAGGATCGACTTGACCAACTTAAATTATCTAACTATGCTTACACCTAGAACACCTATCCTCTTTGGTATACCCAAGATACATAAATCTTTGACTAATCCAACTATGAGACCATTAGTCGACGCACATAATAGCATGACGTATCCTTGTGCTAAAATGATAGATACAATCTTGAAAAAATATGTATCCAAAGAAAAAGCTATATGTAAAGATTCGTGGTCATTTTTACATCATATTAATAATGATACACTCAATTTTTTAACTATAGATGTAAAAGATCTACACACTTGTATACCACACATTGAAGGCATAGAATATATAAGCTTTATTTTAAGGAAACATGATGACCCTCAAGGTGTTCTATGCTAATATACATAGAAAAGAAACATATTCTAACACCCTTCTACATTACAGTAGCAGTCATCCTTCTTATCAGAAGAAATCTGTAATTAAAGGTCAATTAGTACGTGCAGCTCGAATGGTCTCTAGGAATGAAGATTTTTATAAGGAATGTAAACTGTTAGGAACTATGTTTATGAGTAGAGGTTACCCTAAACAGCTTATAGACTAGTTGACCCAAGAAGTAACCACTAAGAGAGAGATAGGTATATACCAACCCATTCTCAGTGCCACTATACAACAGTCAGCCATTGTGTGTACTACCGAACCTTTACCAGTAAAATCAGCCTTTATTACTCCTTTTAGCATAGATAGTGACATTATTACTTTGATCATGAATAAAAATTGGAACATCATTACCAATGACAATGTTATCGGCAAAAAAAACCTGTCTAAACCAAAAATAGTTTGGAAAAAAGGGAGAAATCTTAAACAAATTATGCAAAGTACCATCAGTACATTGTCATGGCGGACGGGTATATTCCATTGTAATGTGTGTAAATACTGTTCACATATGAACACAGGAGAAAGTTTCAACATCAGGAATGTCACGTATCATGTTAAACATAAGTTTAATTGTTCATCATCAGGAGTCGTATACCTTGCTCAGTGTCAACTATGTCCTGCATTCTATTTTGGTAAGACAGACAGGAAATTACATGAGCGGGTATACGAGGACCTATACGCTATTAAGAAAAAGAAAATAAATAGACAATGCACTGGCTAAGCATGTCACTGAAAACACTAATCACACTTTTTTGTTTAGAGCAGTTGATACTATAACACCAGATAGCCGCGAAGGACCTTATCAAGTACTATTAGAAGTCTTAGAGTTGTATTGGCAGATACGTTGTTTCGCTAATGCCCCCCCTGGATTGAATGAAACAATCTCACTGTACCCTATCTTGAAGTTAAAGGGTTTGCGTCGCTGATATTTATTATATTTATTATTACGACCAGACTTTAATTTTTATTCCATCTAGAGTTTCTAGTTAATACTGTTTCATATTACAGTAAATATTTTGTGACATTTCTATGCTGTGTACAAGAGTTTTGTGTCATACTTTTGCAATAGTAATTGCATTGTGTTTTATTAGATATGAATTTAGATATTATTTTATTCAGTAAATTTTGGTGTGTGAATAACTGACAATACACTAGTTTATTATTGCACACACATTAATATGTGTATATATCTATATATAGTTTTTAGTGTGTTTTATACAATTAAATAAGATAATAGGGACGGTACATAAGTGTGACCTGCTTATGTTTGTATAACTGAGCAGGTCACACTTATTTAATACATGTTAACAGCCATTGCAAGCATTATTTCCATACACTATTTGCTAGTACCCCGAAATATATAGCACACATGATTTTTGACGTGTGCGGATTTTATTACAACGATCAAGGCTATGCGATCAGCTGTTATGCTTGTTATGGTTTTATATTCCATATTACAGAACTGCGTAGATGGTCATAAGTACATATTGGATGCATTTATTGTACATTCGTAAATGAATGGGTTGTTTTAGTGTATATGATAAACGGTTTCATTTGACACTATCTGGTTCTAGGATATATTTTAATTACAACAACGGAGAGTCTACGACATTAGTATTGTCTTCTTTAATTGTAAATATTAGGATTTTATTTTTGTTAACGAACTGTTTGTGAATATTTTACATTTTAAAAAAGGTCAAAAAAAGATAAAAAAAAAAAAAATACTGACTGGGGTATCGAGTTGTATTATGTTAAATGTTGTTAGTTACCTAGCAACGGCGCTTACAATTTGGCGCCAATAAGAGTATTTAAAACCTTCCAGTTGTAGAAGTTCTGTTTGTCTGAAGAAGTCCCACAATCTGTGGGACGAAAAGCGCTTAACTTTATGGTTCGTAATAAAGTGTTTCTTCATTTACAAGCAGTTTGTTTTCATTGCATTTATCGAATTTACATATTTGGACAGTAACATATATGGAGTGCCGTTATTTTAAAAGGAACTTTTACATGTGCAGCTTACAATTGAGTGCCGTTTTATTTTCAAAGGAACTTTTCATGTGCAGGACTGTTTTTATCTTGGAGCCGGTGTGTTCAGTTTGTGGTCCTAGAAAAATGTATCCATCAACTCCTTCCCTAGCTCTTACATAACTTATTAACTCCCACCAAACATGGATTCAGACCCAGTCACAGCACTAGGACTGCCCTCCTATCCTTCCTGGAAACTGTGAATAAAGCCAGAGATTCTGGCTATATTGTACCTACCCTCTTACTTGACCTCTCTAAGGTCTTCGGTACTATCTCTCACAACCTTCTCCTTACTAAACTGTCTAACTTAAACCTATCCCTTTCCTCTCTCAATTGGTTCACCAGCTACCTCTCTAATAGGCAACAAGCTGTTAAGTGGAAAAAAGCCACCTTCTCTTTCCGTATCACCCCCACTGGTGTCCCTCAGGGTTCCATATTGGGTCCTCTCCTCTTCAATATATTCATAAATGATTTCTTCTGCTCAATCCCTTATGCTAACCTTATTCAATAGGCAGACGACTCAACGATAATCTGTGCTGCCACATCCATCCCCACTCTCTTAAAGCTAACTCAAGATGCCTTCTCTACCACAGAACAGCGGATGAAAGAATCATCTAGCACTCAATGCGTCAAAAAACAAACTCATGGTATTTACCCCATCTAAAACAAACAACTTTGATAAAAACATATTCTCCATCACCAGACAGAACACACCTCTTGAACTGGTATCTGAAACCAAACTATTAGGGGTCCAAATCGACGACCAGCTTAAATTCAGTTCCCATCTACAACTACACATAAAAAAACACACCAAAAACTTGGCATGCTCTACCGACATAACCAATTCCTCAATACATCTACTAAGCTCGCTCTCTCTACTACATTCCTCGTCCCTTCCCTCCTTTATGGTGCCCCTCTCCTAATAAACCTACATTCATCTCTCAAGACAAAACTCTCCTCTCTCTCAAGACAAAACTCTCCTCTTGTTATAACAAAATTGCCAAATTTGCCACTAGCCACAAATCTTCAACCCATCACTGTGCATCTCTCCACAAACTAAACTGGCTAGAACACCCCAACTATCTCACCTATCCTCAGCTTACTTATGCACACAAACTTTTAGTTATGTACTCACCATAACTTTAGATGTTTGGGATCCATCTCGCCTACATTCTGTACTGATGGGCTCGGAGCCGATCCCTCGGCTCCGACTCGGCACGCTTATGCTATAGAGCGAGGCCTCTTATTGGCTGAGCTATCTTTATCCCAGGATGCACCACCACTAATCACCCAGATCTTGTTTGTCCGCATTCATGCACACATGCACAACTTGTTTATATAACATTGTTAGATGTTTCAAGATGAAACAGGATTCGGACCTTCTGATATCCTCTGATCTCCAAGGAAGGGGGAAGGAGGGTGGGTTATTAGAACGTGCGAGATGGATCCCAAACATCTAAAGTTATGGTGAGTACATAACTAAAAGATGTTATGTGATCCTATCTCGCCTACATTCTGTACTGATGGGACAGCGTCCCTAGCACCTAAATCCCGGGTGGCTCATTGGAAAACACTCCTGAGCACTGTGGAACCAAATGAAGCTCGTCCTCTAGATGCCACATCCAATTTGTAGTGGGAAATAAAGGTGTGCGGGGAAGACCATGTAGCCGCAGCACAAATGTCACTAATGGCCAGCTTAGAATTAAATGGTATCGAAGTAGCCATAGCCCTTGTAGAATGAGCTTTGACAGAGGTAGAAAGCTCTTTGTTAGAATAAAAATAAGCTTGAGTAATACAGTCCCTGATCCATTTGGCAATAGTGACCTTTGTGACAGCTTTGCCCAATTTATTGTCTGCAAAGGATACAAACAACTGATCTGTTTTCCTTGTTTGTTTAGTCCTGTCTAAATAAAAACGTAACTGCCTGTGGACATCTAATGTGTGGAATATGAACTCCGCTTTGTTAGAGTATTTTGGGAAAAAAACTGGAAGCTCTAACGATTGTTGTAAGCAGAAACTAGAACAGACTTTAGGGACAAAGGAAGGATTTGGCCTGAGGGATACTCTGTCTTTGTGAAAAACCAAGTACGGGGGTTTTACTGACAAAGCCTGAAGCTCTGAAACTCTTTTGGCAGAAGTAATCGCCACCAGAAAGGCTGTTTTCCATGATAGAAACTTTAGATCACATGTAGCTGCCGGTTCAAAGGGGAAAGAAGTCAAGGCGCGTAACACTATATCGAGATCCCATGTAGGTGCAGGATGAGAAATCGGAGGTCTTAATAGAGCCGCACCTTTCAAGAAGGTCTTACACAATCTGTTGCTCATTAAAGGTGGGTCCATGGATTCGTGAAAATTAGAAATCGCTGCCAATTGTACCTTGATGGTAGAAACCGAAGAGCCTTGATTGAAGAGAGAAGTCAGAAATTTTAGTACTTCTGCCACGGGAATAGAAATGGGGTCCAGGCCCCTGAGTTGAGCCCAAACAGCAAATCTTTTCCATTTGCTAGAATACAGTTTCTTCGTAGCAGACTTATGGGCCGAAGATAATATGTGAACAACATCTGGGTCCAATGCGTGACTCCTGACTATCGACGGAAGAGGAGGAGCCAAGCCGTCAATTTTAAGGTGTGAAGGGACTGGTGGAATAGTCCCGACTGATGAACCAGTAAGTCTGGGATCTGATCCAGGAACCATGGATCTCTCAGGGCATGTTTCCGAAGATATGGAAACCACACTTGACGAGGCCAGTAAGGAGCAATTAAGATCATTTTGCTCCCCAAGAGAGATGCCTTTTGAATCACTCTGGGAAGGAGAGGAACTGGCGGGAAGGCATAAAGCAAGCCGGTGGGCCAAGGATGGACTAATGCGTCCATGGGGCTCTTCCCCGGAGCCGGGGTTAGGGAGAAGAATTCTTTGCACTTCGCATTCAGAGGAGTCGTGAAGAGGTCGCAACACGGAACTCCCCATTCGCTGAAAATCTGACTTGCAACTGTCATATTCAGAGACCATTCGTGTGGAGAGAGGATGGTTCTGCTCAATCTGTCGGCTATCACATTGGATTTGCCCGGTATGTGATTAGCCACTAGGAAGCGTTTGGTCGAGACTGCCCATTCCCAAACTCTCATGGCTTCTCTGCAAAGAGGATAGGACCTGGTCCCTCCCTGTTTGTTCAGATACCAAACAGACATGTTGTCTGAGTGAACAGCAATTACGCCCCGAGGGAGATAATCGTGAAGGGCTTGAAGGGACAGAAGTACTGCCCTCATTTCTAAGATGTTGATATGAAGCAAAGTCTCTTCCTGATGCCATTTGCCTTGGACTGACCTGCCCAGGGAATGCCCCCCCCCCCCCCGTCCGGGAGGCGTCCGTGGTCAAAATGGCCACCGGAGGAGGTAGAACAAAGGGTCGTCCCTGATCCAAGTTGGAGGACACTAGCCACCAACGAAGGTCCCATCTGCAAGATTCCGTGATCCATACAAGGTGACTGAGGGGGAGTTCCTGAAAGGACCACTGAGCTGAAAGAAGCCACTGGAGAATTCTCATGTGCAACCTTGCCAAGGGGACTAGGAGAACCGTGGCGGACATGGATCCTAATAGCTGTAGGACCATTCTGGCTGGGGCTTTGGACCTGGGAAGTAAGGCTCGAACTTGAGTCTGTATGGTTTCTATTCTGTCTGTAGGTAGAAAGACCCGCATTTGGTTTGAGTCTATCTCTACGCCTATGAATCTTATTCGTTGAGATGGCAGCAACACAGACTTTGGCCAGTTGAAGGTGATTCCAAGGGAATTGCCCAGAGATATAGTGGCTTGTAGACTCCGCAGAAGTAGATGCTTGGAGGTGGCCGTTAGGAGCCAGGAGCCAGTCGTCTAAATACAGAAACACCTGGAATCCTAGACTTCTCAGGTGAGCAGTCACGACTGCCAAACACTTGGTGAACACCCTGGGGGCTGTGGTGAGACCAAAGTGCAGCGCACGGAACTGAAAATGACTGCCTCCTAGGCTGAAGCGCAGATGTCTCCTGGACGCTTGATGTACCATGATATGATAATACGCGTCCTTGAGATCTATAGAGCACATCCAAACACCTTTCTCCAGCAATGGGAGAATGGTTTGTAGGGTGACCATTCGGAATTTGGACTTTCTGACTGAACGGTTTAGGATGCTGAGGTCCAAAATGGGCCTCAAGTCCCCGGTCTTTTTGGCACCAAAAAGAATCTTGAGTAAGTCCCTAATCCGATCTGGTCTCGGGACCGGTTGGATGACTCCTTTTTGCAGCAGCTTTGAGACTTCTGAGGCTGCGGTATCCAGTTGACTGGGTGGCGGGTCCGGGATTTTTTTGGACTGAGGGGGGTGGTGAGAGAATGGAATGGAGTAACCTCCGGCGATAATCCGAAGCACCCATTGGTCCTGGGTGATACCTTCCCAGGCCTTTAGGTGCTTCGAGAAACGACCCCCGACTGGCTCCGGAGCAGCACAGCCGGGCAATCCCTCAGGGACTATGAAAGGCTGAAGAGCCACGAAAGGAGTCGCGGTCTCCAGTGTTGCGAGGGCCTCTGCCGCCTCTGGGACGGCGTCTTCCTGAAGAATTTCCCCCTCCTCTGCCTCTGAAAGGGGAATCCTCCTGCTGAGAGTGGTAAGGCTTCTGAGATCTACGGAACCACATTTTCCCTCCTCTTTTAGCCTTGGGATAAGGCCGAAAGGGAGTGGAAAATCATGCCCCTAAGGCAGTCAAGAGTCTTACCCTCCTGTTCACAGCGGGTTAGTGTGTCCTTTACCTTGGGTCCAAACAGGGAGGACCCATCAAAAGGGGCATCGGCAAATGAAGACTTAAAGGCCTCCGCAAAATGACACAGGCGGAGCCAGGCTTGTCTCCGTAGAGCAATGCTCAGACTGCCAAGACTCGCCCCTTCGGCTGCATAACAGATGAGCCTCATGGACGAGTTCGAAATGGACGACATTGTAGCCAGCTGAGAGCCAACCGTCTGGGCCAGCTCCTCAGGCAGGTTACCCAAGAGGGTATCGGATAGCTCCTTAATCAGATCCCTCTGAAATCTGGTAAAGTGCGTAAGGTAGTTCAAGGACCTCAGAGTAAAGGCCGCTGAACTGAGGGTGCGCTTTCCGTACCGATCCATGCTCCTAGACTCCTTATTAGGAGGATGGACGGACGTAGAAGCCTCTGCTACATCTTGCTGGGTAGCAGATGCCACCACCAAAGCATCTACAGCCACACCTTTAGTTAAGAACTCTCTATCCGGGGGCGCCGAGAGAAATTTGTTCGGACGAGCAGGCACCGGTTCCACAGATTCTGGGTGTTCCCACGCCCTTTGACAGATCAAATCCAAGAGCTTGAAGGGCGGAGACACCCAGGAGGCGGAGGGCTGAGTCCCGAAGGCCTTCAGGAACACTGATTCATCAGCAGAGGGAGGTTTGGACTGCCAGCCGCCTCGTTGTTTTAGGGCTTCCAGGATGTCTGCAAAGGAGACATCATCCGAGGACGACTTAGGGGACCCCTCTGCATCATCGAGATCAGTGTCGGATGTCAGACTCATCAGGGGAGTCAACGTGCTTCCTCTTGCACGATCTCTTCCTGGGGGGTTCTTCCGAAGAGGCTTCAGAAGGACCTCCAGGAGGGGGAGAAACCCCAGCGGGGGTAACCTGAGGCCCGGGGGCTCCGCTGTCTAAGGACAGGGGGACTGCCAACGACCCAGTCTCCGTATGTAGGGAAGGAGCTGGGGAAACCGTGGAGGTAGCCAAGGAAGATTTGGCTAAAGCACTCCTCATAGCCCTGAAGGCGGGACCACCAGAATCCTGGGAGGGTCCCACCTCCGTGGCCACGACAGTGGACGGCACTCCCGCCGCCGACGCACCAAGAGGGAGACTTGGGACCGAAACCATCAATCCCGAAGCCTCCCCCCCAGGGCCGAAGGAAGAAGTCCGTGTACTGAACTCCGACCCAAGAGCCGGAGTTGGAGTAAGGGTCGGGCCCGACCCTAACACCTCCACAGGTTCCACCAGCACCGGCTCCAACTGTGCCAAAGCTGTTGGAGGAGGAACCACAGTAGGGGAGTGGACCATCGGCTCCGAAGCCAAATGGGCTGGAGCCGAAACTAGCTTTTGGAACACCGGAGACTGGAAGAGTCGAAGGAGCACCCTGTCGATGTCCGAGTCAGACATCTTGGATGACCTAGAGGATACCGATCAGGCCCGAACAGATTTCTCCATCGGCTCCGAAGGGCTCGGGGACCGGCTCCGAATGGACTCAACAACTATCGGCTCCGAGGGAGGTTTCAAGGAAATTTCCCTCGGTGCCGATAAGGACTTCGGCTCAGAGGGGGAAAGAGTCTGAGCCGGTAATCCTTTATCGGCTCCAATATCAGTGGAGCCGATGAGGGTGACCCGCCTCTTGATGCCCCAGACCTCGGCTCCGAAACCAGTGGGGTCGAGGCTGGAGGCATCGAGGCAGACCGTTCCGACCTCGGCTCCGAAGTCCATGGAGCCGATGGAGAAGTCTGCTTAGCTTTTTTAGTGGTCGGTTCCGACTGACTGGTCGGAGCCGACGCTTTCTTCTTTTTAGAAGGAGACGGAGAGGAAGATAAAGCCTCCTCGAAGGAAGGCTTGATTAATCCCTTGAGGATTAATTTGTTCTTCCTCTCCTGGAGGACTCTAGAAGAGAACGCGTGGCACACACTACACGACTCTTGTAGGTGTTTAGCACCTAAGCAATAGACGCACGAGGAGTGGTCGTCCGTTATGGACATTTTAAAACCACACCTCGTGCACTTCTTAAACCCGGAGGGTTTGTGTTCTTTAGACATAACTGCTATGCTACAGAACCTATGTAAGAGAAAAACACTAAACTTTCGTTAAATTCAACAAGTTTAACAACTATAACAAAATATATATATATATATATATATATATATATATATATATATATATATATAATTTTTTTTTTTTTTTTTTTTTTTTTTTAACACTAAACACTGAATAGACAAAAACTAGAGATGGAGAGGGTCAAGACCCTCTAACTTAAATGGGTACTTGACCCAAGAAAGAAACACAAGCAGCAAGTAACAGGGGAAGGCCCCTCTAAAACGGGAAACCTTCCCTGACTAAAAAAATTACGAATTTACCAACAGAAAATCACCAATCACACTAAAATAACAACAATAGCTGTTAAAACAGCTTTTGGGATCAAAGTAAGGAAATTTGTGACAGGAAAAAGCCTAATAAATAGTACTTAGCCCAGCCAATGTTGAGACCACGTCTAAGCTTGTTAGCGGCAAACGAGATCTGGGGGATTAGTGGTGGTGCATCCTGGGATAAAGATAGCTCAGCCAATAAGAGGCCTCACTCTATAGCATAAGCGTGCCGAGTCGGAGCCGAGGGATCGGCTCCGAGCCCATCAGTACAGAATGTAGGCGAGATAGGATCACATAACATCTCATTGTTCACCCCTCCCTTTAAAATGTACCACCCAGAAAGACTCCTAAGATCTAACAACCAAAACCCAATAGAACTACACAGACCCCTTCGCCCCCCAGGACAAATCCTCCTGTCCTTTGCTCTAGCACGCTTATGGAACTCCCTCCCTTCCTCCATCATTACTACTGCCAACCTCCCTTCCTTTAAAAAATCACTTCACTCACATCTAACATTCAAGTGGGAATGCTCCTGCTCCCACCCCACATAGTTGCCTATAGGAAATGGAGAATAGACATCTCATGTATCCCAGACACTTAACTTCATATTTGCATCTAGCAAATACTAAGCCAATTTAAATAACTTAAATTCTCAAATTGTACTACTCCATTTCAAGAAGCTGTATATTTACTAATGCAATGTTTTGTCTTCTACTAAATGGAACCTAAAAATTTAATTCTAACTGCTGAAACTTTGTTGCGTCTTGTAACCAAAAATGTTATTTGTAAACTGCTGTAATCTTTTTTTTTTTTTTTTTTTTTTTTTTTTGTCATGGAGCACTTTTCTCCCCATGACTCATTGAAAACGGGTTCTCATTGGCCCAATGGACTATCCTGGTTAATCAACTGCAAATAAATAAATAACGTCCCCAGAAATTATCATATTAAATAGCAATGTCCTAAGCACTCAATCATTCGTGAGGGATTTTGGCACCCAGGTTGATAGCAACTCGACTTTTGACCACCATGTTGCTTCCATGGTACAGAAAGCCTTCTACATGGCCCACCTCATAAGTACGGGTTTCTCATCCAGGGACAAGGAGGTCATAGCATCCCTGTATTCTTCCCTTATAAAACCTATTATGGAGTACAACTCACCTTTCACCATGTACCTTGCAAAGCACATGCAGCAGCTGGAGAGACGACAGAGGTTCCTCACCAAGAGAATCCAGGGCCTCAAAACATCTACCATACAGAGATAGGCTTAAAGCCCAATCCCTCCACTTAGTTTCATATAGACTCCTCAGAAGTGACCTCTATCTGGCATACAAGGCTGTCATGGACCACACCTTGATGGGATTGCTGCATATCCGCAAGTCAAGATTCAGTCAAGTAACCTGCAGGCGCAGCCTCAACATGGTCTGAGATATCAACAAGACTTGGTGGGACAGAATTGTGTCCCAGAGACTCTCTCATCTATGGAATAGGCTGCCTTTCCACATCAGGCAGAGTACCTCTTTACCCTTTTGTAACCATAACCTGGATACCTGGGTGGGAAACAAAGTATACCCCTAGGATTCCACCCATGTCCCAGCTGGACAGGGGCAGTGGGTCATTTGTCTAAACATGGGCTAAACTCTTGGCTAGGGTTATAAGGGCCTCAGGCCAAATAGCCCAGTAACATACCATCATCCTACTATACACACACACACACACACACACACACACACACACCTATTATATTTATATATATATCTGTAGAGAGAGAGGACACACACACACACACACACACACACACACACACACACACACACACACACACAAAAAGATAGAGTCGCTTATATAAATGCCATTTTGCACAGGAACACCATACATAGTAGTATTATACCCAAACATCAAATCATATGTACCACAGGGAAGGGCCATGGTTTCATCCAAAAACAGGAAGCAAAATATGAGATATTGACTATAAAGAACCGATCTGTAACTTCAAACAACAGCCAAGCCTGCAAATGCACAAACAGCCCTTGGCAACAACATTGCATAAAGACAGACCAAAAGACATCCTCTAAGATCAGTTATGCAGATAAGACAACTTTCATGTGTCTTAGCATCTACAGGTGGCTAACCTGTGAACCAGATGAATAAACTAAGCTCACACTCAGAACAGGAAAGGACAAGCTGAGCCAACAGGTATCATGCTGAGTAGATGGATTTGCGATGCAGACATCGCAACTCCTCAGTCTAAATTGATTACTCCTCCACAAATGATTAAGGTGGTTTTATGCATATTCATGTGAACTCAGGCAGTCACCTGCTTAGCACATTCACAGGAATCCAAACAATAGCTGCAGATGAGACATTAGAAGTACCACAGATGAAACAATTTTTTAAACTACAGATTAAAATTGATATGCGAATCATGCCTGGTTCACAATACATTATTTTATAGTGGCCTAGATGACAGCCAGGTTTCCCACAAGGACATGTGACATTGGGTTGAGATTCAAAACTTGTCTCTAGCTACAATAACTTCTTTGGCTTACTTTTTCCAACATGGGTCAAGATAACTATTCATATAACCCACTCCCAATGAGGTATGTGTTGCAGGACAGTAGGGAACACAGGGGTTAGGTACGTGGATGTGGAATATGGTACTTTACAACACTAATCTCTTACCACTGAGTCACTCTCAAACAAGATGTCTGAAACAACCTGCTGCCAAAAGTGCAGAAACAGAGAATCTGTCTCTTACAGTAGTGGAAGAGTGCCAAAGAGGGCAGTAACACAAGGCCCCTTACATACCCATCCTGAAATAATTGACTCTGCACTGATTGTCAGGGGTTCTATGCCATCCATTCTGCAACATCTCCACTACTCTTTCGTAATGTCTCCTTACCAACATCTGTCGGAGATGGTGTGTTTGTTTTGATGCAGTGGTAAATAGGAGCAAAATAACCTTTGGAAAATTTTTACAGACAGGATGCAACTCAGAGAAGTTAACAGTCTACCAACTGACACCACTCATCACATTTTCCATAAACATTCCACCACTGGCACTAAAATTCATTTCCAAAGGTGATTTTAAAATGCCATTTTTAACATCCTCTATGAGTCTCTGAAAATTAAGCCAGGTAAACTACCTCACAGTAGTAGATGGTTCAAGTGGAATGCACTGACTCCATAAGTTTCAATAAGTGGTTTCCAGGTCAGCCCTGCTAGGCTATATCAGACGCTTTCACACCACCCATGCTTTAAGACTTGGTGATACACATGGGATGGAACAGTGGGGGAAATGAACTATTACTGACAAACTGTAAAAGAAGAGGTAATATAAAAGCTATTTTTACAAGAGAATTGAAAACACAATGTAAATTGCTTTAATAGTGTATTTTGGGAATGGTTACCAAAATAAATGCTGAGAAACTCTCAAAAGGTACAAGAAAGCAAGCAGCAACTCAAGGAGGGTACTGCCACTGCAGCTGAACAACCAGCAGAGATGTGCATTTCTCCTGTCACTCCACAGAAGCAATTCATTGCGAAAGTAGGGCATCCTATTCCAGTTTTTCAGGAGTCTCTTTCTATGTCTGTTACACACACACACACACACACACACACACACACACACACACACACACACACAAAATTCAAGATACATAAATTTTTTTCAGTTACTTGCTGGACATGAACTTTAAACACCAAACCACAAAAATCGCTGACCATAACATTAGCGTTGCCATCCAATGAAACAACACTGTTTGGTTTTGCCTCTGTAATTGGTGTAGTTCCCACTGGTTAGCAAAATTTCAATTCAAAAGATCAATGTCACAAGTACTACTATATTATACAGCTGAAAAGTCAAATTACATAAGAAGTGCAAAATGACACACGCCTTGAAACTATCTGACCCATTCCAATGTGCATCTGCTGTATCCCACCCTCTTACCGTGACTTTCTGTCCTAGGCAATTGGGAATGCATCAGCTATCTGAACGTGTAGGTTGAATCTACTTTTCCCAGACATGATATGCCTATGGCAATGACTCAGACATGCACATCCCTCCATGTTCACTCTATATATAGCATCTAAACACAAAAACTCTGATGCTTTAATAACAGTCAGTGTTACTATTATGGATCCCCTTCCACCAGAAAACACACACATACACAGTGGAGAAGTAGGTGTACAGAACCTCATTGCACAGTCAGTCTTCTGTATCACTCAGGCATTCTATACAAACTTTTTTAGTAGTCTGAAATCTAGTTTTTTGCTTTTTGCTATATATATATATATATATATATATATATATATATATATATATATATATATATAGTCCAGATACGGACTTGCTGTATCCAGGTCTGTTTGTAAGCTCCTGAGCTCCCCAAGCCTTTCTGTGTTGGAGGGAAGCCTTCTAGCTTATCAGTGGGAGTGGTAAGCACTAGGTAGCCTATCTACCACAGGAGAAGAGGTTTCTGGCCCATAAATTATAGTTTATTGGCCGTTTGGGAAGCTCTTCCATCTCTTTCAACCTTCTGATTCAAAAGCCTGTGTTTGTGCTCGTTTCCTGACTTTCCTGTTACTAATCTAGTCCAGGTACAGATGTGCTGTATCCAGGACTCTTTGTAAGCTTCTGAGCCCCCCCCAATCCTTTCTGTGTTGGAGGGAAGCCTTCTAGCTTACCAGTGGGAGTGGTAAGCATCAGGTAGCCTATCTACCACGGGAAGGGTGGGTTTTGGCCCATAAATTGTAGTTTATTGGCCGTTTAGGCAGTTTTCCATCTCTTTCAACTTGCTGGCTTAAAAGCCTGTGTTTTGAGCTTGTTCTCCACCTTTTCTGTAACTAGTCTAGTCCAGGTACACATTTGCTGCATCCAGGACTCTTTGTAAGCTTATGTGCCCCCCAAGCCTTTCTGTGTTGGAGGGAAACCTTCTAGCTTATCAGGGGAGTGGTTCCTGGCCCAGAAATTGTAGCTACTGGCCAGTTTTTCCCAGCTCTTTTCAACATTCTGGTTTAAAAGCCGCACTTGCGCTTGTTTCCCATCTTTCCTGTTACTAGCCTAGTCCAGATACAGAGTTGCTGTATCCAGGACAGTTGGTAAGCTTCCGAGCCCCACAAGCCTTTCTGTGTTGGAGGGAAGCCTTCTAACTTATCAGTGGGAGTGGTAAGCACTAGGTAGCCTATCTACCACAAGAGGAGTGGAGGTACAGATTTGCTGTATCCAGGACTGTTTGTAAGCTTCTGAGCCCCCCCCACCCAAGCCCTTGTGTTGGAGTGCAGCCTTCTAGCTTATCAGTGGGAGTGGTAAGTACTAGGTAGCCTGTCTACCACAAGAGGAGTGGTTCTTGGCCCAGGAATTGTAGTGGCACTTATTGTGATTTAAAAGCTGTTTTTTTTTCACATATTGTATTTATGACTGCCTGCACTTTTAAAAAGTTGTTTTTGTTTAAATAAATTGTAACGGTTGTAGGCTACACACTAAAGTGTGATAGCCTTTTCTGATCACTTGTAGTCTTTTAAAGCTGTTTTAAAAGTGTACTTATTTTATTTATTTGCAGTTGGTTTACCAGGATAGTCCATTGGGCCAAGATGAACCAGTTTTCAATGGAGTCCTGGGGAGAAAAGCTCCAAAACAGTCTAAGTACAATAGATTATTGTTGATAATTTATACAATTCTAAAATGTTCAAAACAAATAATTTCAAATAGTTAACAAGCATTTAGAAATAATACAGAGTTGTGATGGAACTAGCAGAGAAACAGTTTATCAAAGGCATGTTACAAGGCAGTGCAAGAAGATTATTACATGTTAAAAAGCATAAACTTAAGAGGTTAGGTCTAATACATTAATTGCATATACCATAGGAATAATAGAGTAGTTGTTAGAGAAAAAATAGCTGGAATAAACAGGGGGATGAAGTCAGATGAAGAAAGAAGCAGTTCTATTGTTAGTTATGAGGGGTGGGAGCGGAAGCAGTTCGAGTGTTAGTTATGAGGGGTTGGAGCAGGAGCATTCCCACTGGGAAGATAGGTAAGAATGAAGAGATCTTTTCAAAATAAAATGGTTAGGGGTGTTGCGAATGGATGGCGGTAGGGAGTTCCAGAGGCGAGCAGTGCCATAGGATAGAAGGTTTTTGCCTGGGGGATGAGTTGGTTTGTGCACTTCTAATAGATTTTGATTGTTTGACCTTAATACGCTATTAGGAAGGTACATTTTAAAGGCAGAGGAGAGGGATGGGCAGAGGGAGGTGTTGAGAATGAGCTTATGGGCAAGAGATAGTTGAATGTAGGTGAGAGGGATGGGAAGCTCTAGCCATTTTAGTTTTTGAAGGGAGAAACAGTGGTGGGTGGAGGACTTATGGCTGGTAGCAAACTTGGTGATTTTGTTGTAGCAAGAGGAGAGTTGTTTTTTTTTTTTTTTTTTTTTTTATATATATATATATATATATATATATATATATATATATATATATATATATATATATAGAGTGGACTGTAGATTAGTTAGAAGTGGAGCTCCGTATAGAAGAGAGGGGATAAGAAAGGAAGTAGAGAGAGTGATTTTGTGAGGTAATGATTTTGTCGGTAGAGCATACCTAGTTTTTGATGGGTTACTTTGATATTTATTTGTATGTGGGAGTTGAATTTGAGCTGGCTATCAATTTGGACCCCGAGTTACTTGGTGTCCGTCACCAGTTCTAGAGGCGAGTTATTTTGACTAGTAATTGAGAATGCATTGATAAATCGACAGGAGTGACTTTAGAAGGGGTAAATACCATTAGTTTAGTTTTAGAAGCATTGAGTGCTACGTGATTTTTTTTCATCCAATATTCAGTGGTTGAGAAAGCTTCTTGTGTAAGTTTTGTAAGTGTGGGGATAGATGTGGCAGAGCAGATAATAGTCGAATTATCAGCATATTGAATGATGTTTGAGAATGGAATTGATTTGTGGAAATCATTTATAAATATGTTGGAGAAGGGGACCCAGTATGGAGCCCTGTGGAACTCCGGTAGGGGTATTGAGGAAAAGGTGGCCTTTTTCCATTTTACAGCTTGGTATCTATTGGATAAATAGCTGGAGAACCAGTTCAGGGAGGGGGAAGATAGCCTGCTTTTAACTAAACTCTCAGAACTGAGATAGTAGGGTGGAGACAAATAGACCAGAGTCGCGGGCTTTATTTACAATTTCGAGGAAGGAGAGGAGGGCTGTCATGGTACTGTGATTTGGTCTGAAACCATGTTGTGTAGGAGTTAGAAGGTTATTATCTAAGAGATGTGGTAGTAGCTGAAGCTGGACACACTTTTCTAGGAGTTTAGAAATGGGAAACAGGACAGCGATGGGGCGGAAATTGGTAATATTGTTATTGTTACCACCCTTATGTAAAGGTATGATAAAGGCCCGTTTCCAGATTTGAGGTACTATACATTCTTGGAGAGAGCGGTTAATTAAGCTGCTGATGGGGTAGGCAATTGATTCAGCAGCTATGCTGAGAAAGTAAGATGGGATATTGTCGGGGGCGTTAGTGCATGGCTTCAAATTCAGGAGGAGTTTTTTTATGATAGAAGTGGGAATAGGTTTTAGTGAGAATTCAGGGGAGTGGGAGAAGGGAGCATTAGGGGGTGATGGGGATGATAAGTTACAGTAGGAGAAGAGGGTAGAGAGTTAGAAGATTGAGAAGAGGGAGTGGTAACAGTGCTGGACAGAGTGTTGGTAGTGAAGGGTGGGGGGTATTAGAGAATGTGGAGGTGTTTGAAAATGAACAGGTTAATTTGGCAATAGATTCAGTAAAAAAATAATTACATTGGGTAGCTAGGTCTAATTCAGTAGCATTGGGGTCTGGGGTTGGGGCGTCTGGTTTACTGGGGTCAAGTAGGATAGAAATACCTTTCCAGAATCTTTGAGGGTTTGTTTTATTATTTTGGAGTATAGAGAAGTAATTTTTACTGTTTATGCCTTATCTTTTCAAAAAAGAATAAATAAAATTTCTTGTTTCCCACCTTTCTAAGCTAGTATAGTCCAGTTTTCAGGCTAGTGCTGAATTCAGGGCAGTGTTACAAGTTTCTGAGTTGCCCATATCTTACTTGGATAGAGGGAAGTCTCTCTGTTCAACTGTGAGAGAGGGGAACCTTGAGCAGCCATCTGTCCCTGGAGGAGTGGTTCCAGCCCAGAAGTTAATAGTTTAAAAAATGCGTTGCATGGTTTTGTGCGCCGGGCAGCACCAGTTAGCTAGGGTTAAATTATTCCTGACTCCACTAATCAGTTTTTCCACTTGAAAACTAGTCTAACTCTCAACCCAAGCACTCAAAAGCATCCTACAGTCCAGCACTTGCTCAGACCTAATAGCAAGCACCAATATATACCCAGACACTTGACTGCCCAGCAGGGCAAGGCTCTTTATCCACCCCTCACCAACCAAGCGATTAAGCAGCTCACCCTACTATTCAGGCATGACCAAAGGGCAACTTCAGGTGTACTCTCCAGTCCAGCTGGTGAATCTGGGTATCCTGAGGCAATGTTACAACTGCCTCATGTACACAGACAGCCCTCTCCTACCACAAAACACTAACGTGTGAGAGATGCAATTATACAGCCAAACTGGAGGCTAAGGTATCTCCACCAAAGACTGGAACAGACAGTCATGAGGAGAAGGTTAACACTTGCACCACACCTCCAGCCTCACAAAGACCTACTAAACCAGCACTGGCAAAAGATACACAAATACACAAAATCATACTCGGGAGGCTCTAAATAAAAACCTGCAAAAGCATCAGAGAGCTCCAAAGCAGACACCCACAAAATATGCACCACCCGTCACAAACCACACAACACATAAAACACAAAATCAATGTGCCATACAATCACAGCCCTCAAGGCAAAATAACATACCTAACACACTAGTAATAGGTGACTCAGTCAGGCACACTGACGCCCCACTCACTAGGCTGGACAAGGAGAAGGTTACGGTTAGCGGTCTGTCGGGAGCCAGAATCCGCCACATAACACCAGTACTCAGGTCACTCCAGAACAAGTACAAATATGACTCTGTCATTTATCATGTTGGTGTGAACGGCCTGAGCCATACCTTCCTGGACTACATGAAGAGAGACATGGACGAGCTCTCTGATCATGTAGCCCAGGCGGGTATGACCCTGACCCTGAGTAGCATCCTGCTCTCACCAAGAATGATACCTCGGTATAAAGAAAAAATGATCAATTTCAACAATTGGCTAAGCTTCTGGTGTCATTCAAAGGGGATCCAGTGTCTGTCAGCCTGGGATGACATGCTCGACAAGCCACGTTGCTTCGCAAGAAACAGCTTGCACCAGTCACCCCTTGGCTTTCGAATACTGGCCAAGGCTCTTGCTGCCCCCATAGTGCCTTTTTTAGGCAAGGCTCAAAATTCAAACCCACCTTCGTAAACAGCACAAGTAAAAAACCGAGGGTTATGCTGCTCAACGCAAGGAGTTTAAATCTCAAAATGCAAGCGCTCAAAGTATGGAGAACGTCGACATCTGTCCACTAACTGAAACCTGGTTCAAGGCTCCAGAGAGCACTCCAGCACTACTGGGCTACAACTCATACCACACATTTCGGCCACAGAACACGGACGAAACACAATAGGAGGGGGTGTATCCATATAAATCAAGGATACCCACACCTCCAGGTTAGTGACACAGCATGATACCTCGGAGATCATCCATGTGCAACTAACATCGGGCAAATCTGCAATGCAAATTGTGGCCTACTACAGATCACCCTCCATGACCCAGGACCACCACTCCGCCTTTCTGGAGACACTGGAAAACATGAAGGTCCTACCGAACACCCTGATCTTGGGAGATTTCAATTACCCTACCATTAACTGGGAAAACTACCTGAGTACAAACTCCCAAGCTCAGCGCTTCCTGGAATTTATCAACTCAAATGCCCTGGATCAGCTGGTAAACTCCCCTACCAGAGGCCACAACATATTGGACCTGGTCATCACCAACATGGGTGACAGGTGCTCCCATACTGGAGGTCAACCCATCACTAGTTAGATCAGACCATAAATTAATCACCCTGGATGTCCACACCCCAACACCACCCACAACCAAGGAAACCACAGTGAAAAACTTTTCTAAAGCAAACTTCACCTCACTTAAGTTAGAGGTGGTAAGTTTCACAGCCCCCACGCTAAAGGATAACACTGCCTAAGATGCAGAATCCTTTACAATTGCACTCTATGAGCACCTACAAGGATGAATGGATCGTGCCATCCCTAGCAAAACCAAGACTCACTCCCCTAAGAGAAGGAAACCAGTCTGGTGGACCCCTGCCATAAACAGGTTATACAACAAAAGGAGGAAACTAGTTCAGAAAAAAAGCAAATCCCAAGAAGGAAAGACGTCCCTGATCAGTATCAGTAAGAAACTAAGGTCCCTCATAAAATCATCCAAGGCTAACTTCAAAAGAAAAATAGCCAAGGACTCTAAAGATAAACCACAAAGTCTTCTTTAGCTATGTCAAAAATCTAAGTGGCAACTTGCAGATATGCTCTGAGATGGTGTAAAACAGCACAAAATATACCAAACCTACTAATATTGCCAATATACTGGCAGATAGATTCAGTGCAAACTTCACCTCCCTCTTACCTTCAAAAGGGCCCACAACAATACCGGAAAAATGTAGTGTCCCGGAAATCACAGAAGCACAGGTGAAAACAGCCCTTTCAAAAGCCAAAAACACAGCATCAATGAGGCCACATGGTGTCCCAGGCTGCGTCTTGCATGAACTACAAAATGAACCACCCCCCCACCTAAACACGCTGTGCAACATCAGCCTCTCCACAGGCTATATATATATATATATATATATATATATATATATATATATATATATATATATATATATGTACATATATACTGACCCTATATATATATATATATATATATATATATATATATATATATATATATATATACATACATACACACACACACACACACACACACATACATATATATATATATATATATATATATATATATATATATATATATATTACACACATACACATGTATATTTTTAACACACACACTAATATATATATATATATATATATATATATATATATATATATATTATATTATAGATAGACAGAGAGAGAGAGAGAGAGAGAGAGAGGGAGAGAGAGATTAAAAAAAGAGAAATGGATTTATATAAAGGACATTTTGCACTGGACCACCACACATAGTAGGTTTATACATAAAAATCACCTCATATGTACCACAGGGAAGGGCCATGAGTTCATCCAAATGAAAGGGTCCAAAAGGTAAAGTTTTGACTTTAAACGACTTATCTGTAACTGCCAACTACAGTTAACCCAGGAAATGCACAAACTCTCCTTGGCAACAACACTGCATAAAGACTGAACATCATAACACGTTCTCTAATCTTACAGACAGATAATTTATGCAGAGAAGACAGCTTGCATGTGTCTTAGCATCTACAGGTGGCTAACTTGTGAAGCCAGGTGAATAACAAAGACTGCTGTTTAGAACAACAAAGGGCAAGTTGAGCTAACAGGCATCATGCTGAGGAGATGAGACATCACGACTCCTCAGTCTAAGTTCAATTAACAGTTCATCCACAAAAGCTGAAGGTGGTGCTATGCATATTCTTGTGAACTCCAAGTCTGGCATTAGCTTAACACATTCTCAGAAATCCAAACAATTGCATCAGATAACATATTAGAAGTACCACTCAGGAAATAATTGTTTAAAATACAGATATAAAGTAATATTCTAATCATGCTTGGTTCACAGTACATTCTCTTCCATTGTCATACAGAACAGCCATGTTTTCCACAATGAGATGTGACCTTGTGTTGAGATCCCAAACTGATCTCCAAGCACATTTGCTTCCATTTTTCATGATGGCTAAAAAGAGAACTCTTCATAGAACCCCTCCCATTGAGGCATGTGTTGCCAGATAATAGGGAACACAGGGGTTAGGTCCTTGGATGTGGAATACAGTACTGTTCAAGACTTCACTTACCACTGATTCCCTCTCAAGCAATATATCTGCAAGTACCTGTTGCCCAAAAGTCAGAAACAGACAATCTGACTCTTGCAGTAGTGTAAGAGAATGCCAGTTAGGGAAGTGACGCAATGCCCCTTACATTCCCATTCTGGCATCAGTGACTCTACCTTGCTTGTCAGGGTTTCCACCATGCCATCCTTTCTGCAACCTCCCCACTACTCTGTCTTAATTCCTCCTTACCAGCATATTGCTGAGATGGTTTGTTGGGTTTGATGCAGTGGGGAAAAAGGACAGCAATAACCTGTGGAAATTTGGACATAAAGGGTTAAACAAACTGACATCTTCCATGTATATGAACTGCACCATCTCAGTTTTTTGATAAACTTCACATCCTTGATACCTAAAGGCAAATTCAATTGTCATTTAAAATTATCATGCTTACATCTTGTATGAGGTTCTGAAAATGCAGCCAGGCAAACCTCCACAACAAAGGATACATAGTGGCAGTCAAACTACTCTGACTACAGGCGTTCCCATAAGTGGTTTCATGTTAGCCCATCTAGTCTCAATCATTTGCTGTCGCACCACCCATGCCAACATCCAATACCAATAAAAATATGTGTGAACCATGTTGCTTGGCCTCCATCTCTCTCTACACAACATATGATCGTGATCTCAGCTCTTGTCACCTCACAGTCTCTCAATATAACAGGTTAGGTCTCATCCCTGCCATGTCACATCATTCTCTTTTACACAATCCAGGCTAAAAATACACACACACACACACACACACACACACACACACACACACACACACACACACACACACACACACACGTCATTGCTGTAAAACATCAGTCAGGAGAAGGGTACAAAAAAATTTCCACAGGCTTGGATATATCATGGAACACAGTAAAGACAGTCATCAAAAAGCAGAGAAAATGTGACATGAGTGACGTTGCAAATAACTGGACGTCCTGCCAAAAATCGATGAAAAGACAAGAAGAAAACTGGGCAGGGAGGCTGCCAACAAACTTATAGCAACACTGAAGGAGCTGCAGGAATTTCTGGCAAGTACTGGTTGTGTACTACATGTGACAACAATCTCTGGTAATCTCTATATGTCTGGCCTATGGGGTGTGGTTGCAAGACAGAAGCCTTTCCTTACACAGAAAAACATCCAGGCCCAGCTAAAATTTTCAAAACAATGCATCAAGTCTCCCAAAAAACATGTGAGAAAATGTGTCATGGTCTCATGACACCAAGGTTCAATGTTTTGACCACAATTCCAAAAGGTATGTTTGGCGCAAAAACAACACTTTGCATCAACGAAAGAACACAGTCCCCAGGGTGAAGCATGGTGGTGGCAGTAGCATGCCTTGGGGTCTATATCATATGTTTGAAGTTCCGCAACCTTGAATCATTAAAGGTCGAACCTTAATGATCAAAGTTTCTGAAGTCCGAACTGAAAAAAAACCTCTATGCAGGGAGGCAAGCCCCCCTACACCCCTCACACATCCAGGCTACTTAAATATACCAACTCCGAGATCTAACTACATTGTACAAAGGGGAAATCTTGCCTTACGATGATCTCCATTATAAGCTTTGAAGTTTTAAAACTTCAATCATTAGGGTTCGACCTTTTATGATTAGAAGTTTTAAAACTTCCAACTTATGACAGGGACCTGCTTTGGGGTTGCTTTTCCTCAGATGGAACTGGAGCTTTAGGAAAGGTGGAGTGAATTATGAACAGTTCCAAATATCAGTCACTTTTGGCCAAAAACCTTCAGTCATCTGCTAGTAACCTAAAGATGAAGAGAAATATCACCTTTCAACACGACAATGACCACAAGTACACATCCAAAACAACAAAAGAATGGCTTCATCAGAAGAAAATAGGTTTGAAATGGCCCAGCCAGAGCCCAGACCGAAATCCAATCGAAATTCTACGTGGTGACCTGAAGAAGGGTGTGCACAAGAGATGCCCTCACAATCTGACAGATTTGGAGCACTTTTGCAAGGATTAGTGGGCAAATATTGCCAAGTTAAGATGTGCCATGCTGATAGACTCCTACCAAAGGAGGCTGAATGCTGTAATTAAATCAAAAGGTGCTTCAACAAGGTATTAGTTTAAGGATGTGCACACTTATGCAACCAGCTTATTGTACGTTTTTTATTTCTTGTATTTTTCACCTAACAAATAGTTTTTCAAATGAATTGTACAGGTTATAGGCCACATTAAAGGTGTGTAAAGTTTTGAAATGATTTATTGTGGTCTCATATTTTTACACCACAAAAACCTGGCATTTTAACAGGTGTGTACACTTTTTATATCCACTGTAAGTCTAATGAGGGAGGAGTACAGGTAGGGAATAACCCTTTTTCTGTATACAATCCCTTTATGTACGAGATGAACCAAGTAAAAGCCTTTTCTGAGCACTGCATCAATTGGTATAGAAAATGGGTTGGATTTATTTGCTTGCTCAGGACTGAAAAACAATTTTATCTCCTGCCTCAAAGTAAAATACTGTTTGCAAAAACAGGAAACTCCAAAAAATTGTATGTAGATACAAAATAATGTGATTGTATATCCCAGAACAAACCTCTTAACCACAAACTAAAGTACGGAATAGAATTAGCAGAAATGTTTGTATATCTATAACCAATGGAATGAAACAAAACTTTGGATTTCTTTGTTTTGCTTGGCCTTGAAACAAAAGTTTTTAGAAGGCTATGCATAGCTTGTATTTGAAGTCGTCATTTAAACAATAATTTGTCTCAGATTTTTACTATGGTAACCTGTACAGGTTGCCAGTTTGGTCTTTTAAAACATAAAACATTCTGGACCTGTCCTCATTTGAAAATCTGTTTGGGTATCGTGCTTGTGCCCGGAGTTCATTAATCTTGGGGCTGATGGAGGTCTAAGAGCTCAGTTTGAAAATTTTTTTTTCAGAAGCCATATCTTAGTAAATCAGATAGCATTTGGGTACTGTCAAATTCAGACAGGCAACCCCAAAAAATAGGATATCGTAGTACTCAAGTCAGGATTTAAGTAGCATTTGAACAAGAGCATTAATGTGAACTTTAATAAGCAGTTGTCTGATCCTAGACATGTTCTTTAGGTGGAAAGAAGTCACCAAATCTGACATATGACCCTTAAATTAAAGGCTGTAGTCCATTACAACTCCAGTGTCATGCATTATGTACAGACAAGCCAAAGTCTTTCACATTGGGTTTGACAAGAGAAATAATCTAACACCATTACAGATACAACAACAATTAGAACTTCATTATGTAAATAGGCTTGGTCATAACGAAGTGTCATCAGTGCAGATCAGTATACCATTTAAGCATGTTTTACATCACATGCAGCAGTACTATCAAAGAAATGGAACAGAAGACAAAGCTGAATGCCGTAAGCATATGGGGTGATCCCTTAGTCCACATTTCATCTTCCTCTCTTAAAACCCTCTTTTGCACGGTTTTGCATGCTTTTGTGCATAGCGCAACAGCGGGCAGCGGAGCCTAATTGGGTTTAAACTACTCCTGGCTCCACAAAGTCTGCTCTTCACTTTTTCCCTTAGAACTGCTCTATCTCTCAATTTAAACACCATATTCTCATTCTAAGGCCCTTCACTGGTCCAATTAAGTAATCCTACAAGTTAGCACTATTAAACCACAAGCACTACTTACTCTTATACTCTCTACGATTACCCTGTCCTCTATTGGTCCATCTTAAATTCAGTTTCCCTGTTACTCTAGCATGTCCAAAGGTCAGTCAATGGTTTCCTCTCCAGTCCAGCTGGTGAATCTGGGAATTTTGAGGCAATGTTACAACTGTCTCATGTACACGGACAACCCTCTCCTCCTCCAAACAGGTTCAAATATATATGAGAGATGCAACTATTTAGCCAAACTGGAGGCGGAGCTCTCTCATCTCAAACCTGGTGTAACCAGTCAGGAGGAGAAGGTAACCTCACACAACACAATTCCAGTATCATATAGTCCCACCACATCAGCGAACCAAACACATAAATACACAAAAACATACTCGGAGGCTCTAAATAAAAATCTACCTAAGCAACAGAGACCTCCAAAGCAGACATCCAAGCACACATAACCCACAAAGTCAGTGTGCCAAGCAGCCACAGCCCTTAAGGCTAAATAACACACCTGATACTCTTGTTATAGGTGACTCTATTGTCAGACACACTGACGTCCCGCTCACCAGGCTAAAGAGAAGGTCACAGTGAGCTGCCTGCCGGGTGCTAGGATCCGACACATAATGCAAGCACTCATGTCACTCCAAAGCAAATACAAATATGATTCAGTCATTGTACATGCTGGTGTGAATGACCTGAGACGTACCTCCCTGGACTACATGAAAAGAGACAGAGGAGCTCTCTGATCATGTAGCCCAGGCTGGTATGACCCTGACCTTGAGCAGCATCTTACCCTCACCTAGAATGATGCCACAGTACAAAGACAAAATGATCGATTTTAACAATTGGCTAAAATTTTGGCGTCATTCAAAGGGGATCCAGTGTCTGTCAGCCTGGGATGACATGCTCGACAAGTCACGTTGCTTCGCTAGAGACGGCTTGCACCTGTCACCACTGGGCTTTCGGATATTGGCAAAGGCTCTTGCCACCCCCATAGTGCCTTTTTAGGCAAGGCTCAAAAGTCAAACCCACCCCCATAGACAGCACAAGGAACAAGAAACTAAGGGTAATGCTGCTAAACGCCAGAAGTCTTAACCTCAAGATGCACGCACTCGAAGCTCTCCTCAGTATGGAGAACATCGATATCTGTGCAGTGACAGAAACCTGGTTCAAGGCTCCAGAGAGCACCCCAGCACTACCAGGCTATACCTCGTATCATGCTTTCCGGCCCCAAAACCTGGACCGAACCACAAAGGAGGGAGTTTCCATATTTATCAAGGATATCCACACCTCCAGGTTAGTGGCATTGCACGAAGTATCGGAGACCATCAACGTGCAACTAACAGTGGGCAAGACTGCTTTTCAGTTTATAGCATCCTACAGACCACCCTCTCAAAGTCAGGAATCCCATTCGACTTTCCTGAAAACATTGGAGAACATGAAGATCTCTCCGAACACCATTATATTGGGCGACTTCAACTACCCAAACATTGACTGGGAGCACTACTCAAGCCCCAGCACCTTAGCCCAAAGATTCCTGGAAATTATAAACTCAAATGCTATGGAACAACTAGTCACCACTCCCACAAGAGGGGACAACATACTAGACCTGATCATTACCAACATGGGGACTCTATGCTCCACACCTGAAGTATATCCTTCATTGGTAAGATCAGACCATAAATTAATTTCACTGGATGTCCACATCCCGACCCCACACCCAGCCCAGAAAACCACAGTGAAAAACTTCTCAAAAGCGAAGTGGAATCCTTCAAGGCCCCAGGGCCAGTGGAAACTACAGCCCAAACTGCAGAATCCTATATAAATGCATTCTACGGACATCTCCAGGAATGCATGGATCATGCTATCCCAAACAAAACCAAGACCCAATCATCCAAAGGCAGGCATGGAACAACTAGTCACCACTCCCACAAAAGGCATCTCTGATCAGTACTAGCAAAAAATTATGATCCCTCATAAAATCCTCCAAGGCCAGCTTCGAGAGAAAAATTGCACAGGACACCAAAGACAATCATAAGGCTTTTTTCAGTTATGTTAGAAACCTGGGATACAACTCCCAGACTTGTTCCGAGTGGATTCTAAACGACAAAAAATACACTGAACCCACAGACATCGCCAATATCCTGGCAGACAGGTTCAGTGCAAACTTCTCCACCCCAAAAGAGCAAGTATCTATCCCGGCAGAGGGCTGCCTCCCAAACATCTCAGATGCTCAGGTGAAGGCTGCCCTCTCCAAAGTAAAAAACACTGCTTCCATGGGACCAGATGGCGTCCCAGGCTGCGTCCTACATGGACTACAAGAGGAACTAATCCCTCAAACAAAACAGCTATACAATCTCAGCCTCACTACAGGATATGTGCCCACAGAATGGCGTACAGCAACAGTGGTCCCACTCCACAAAGGTGGAGCCTCTATGGACCCTGGAAACTATCGCCCCATAAGCCTGACTAGCTTAGTCTGCAAGGCTATGGAGAGGATCATCATGGAGCTCATAAACAAAGACATTGGGGACCTACAGACACTAGATCCTACCCAGTTCGGCTTTGTCAAGGGCAGATCCTGCCTTTTGAACCTGGTTGACTTCTTTGAAACAGTCACCAAAGCCATAGATGAAGGGAAGGTAGTCCACACAGCCTATCTGGACCTTGCAAAGGCATTTGACACAATACCCCACTCGGGCATCATAGATAAGCTATCCAGCTTAAATATAAACCCCTATGTCACAAGATGGGTCGCAAACTGGCTCAAAGACAGAACCCACAGAGCGAGAGTTGCTGGAGCCATGTCAGACTTGAAACCGGTCACAAGTGGCGTCCCATAGGGTTCTGTCCTGGGACCACTCTTCAGTATATACTTTTCCGAGGAACAGGCAAACGTGGGAGGACTATGGCTCACCAAGTTCGCAGACGACTGCAAACTGGGCGCCATAAATAAACTCTCCAGCTGACACAAACATCCTTCAAAAAGGTCTCACAGAGACAGATAACTGGTGCCAGCGCCATGGTTTAAAGCTAAATGCCAAAAATGTATAGTCATAACATTTGGCAAAACAAGCGTGCCCACAAATTACCACATAAGCGGAAACCCATTAAGTACACAGAATGTTATTAGGGACCTGGGGACCCAAGTTGATAGCAATCTCCTTTGAAAACCACATTGCCAAAGTGGTTAGAAAGACCTTCTACATAGCCCACCTCATCACGAAGGGTTTCACATCTAGATCAAGAGAGGTAATCGTGCCCCTTTATTCATCCCTCATCAGGCCCATCATAGAATACAATGCCCCTTTTGGGATGTACCTTACCAGACACGTGCAGCAATTAGAAAGACCCCAAAAGTATCTCACCAAGAGGATCAAGGGTCTCAAACAAATGCCATATGCTGCTCGGTTAAAAAAACGCCAGCTCTACTCAGTTGCATACCGCCTACTTCGAGGCGATCTAAGCCTGACATACAAAGCTATGTCAAATCCAGAATTAATGGACATGCTCCACCTCAGTAAATCTAAATCCCTTAGAGCCACACGCTCGAGGGACTTGAACCTCAGCACAGAAATAAATAGAACTTGCTGGAGGGACAGGTTCATAACCCAGAGGCTCCCTTCGCTCTGGAATAGAATTCCAGTTCATGTGAGGCAGAGCACCTCACTGAATCTCTTCAAGAAGAATCTCGATAAGTGGATGGGGGATCGTAGGTTTGTCCCAGGGATTACTCCCGTGTCACTATTGGACAGAGGCACAGTAAACTAAACCTTAAAAAGGGCACAGTATACTCAAATCAAGGGGTGGCGTAAGCCATACAGAATCGGGCTAGGCTTATAATTGCCCCAGGGCAGATAGCCTAGTATGAACCTATGAACCTATATCTGCTAAGGGTAGCATATAGACAGTGAACAAGGGAATCCAAGCACAAAGCCACAAAACAACAAGGTTAGAACCTTAGGGAAACTAACACCATGATGAAACACTGGGATATGTTCAGCAGATATGAGGAAAGCCAGGAAAGAACTTGACCTTGTCCATATTTGGTCTGCAAATGATGGAGAAGCACCCCATATTTCCCAGAGACACACGCTGCCAATACATTGGCTCTGGCTAATGCAGAGTAAAATGTATTGCATCTCACTCTTAGGACATCTTAAAATATGTTAGTAAGGACTTTCCATAGATTTTTAATGACTTTTTGTATGACCTGACTATTTTGTAACTGTAATATGTCACTTTTGCCAAAGTACCATGATGCTACATTGACTAAAAATAAAATTATATTATAGCTAAAAGACATACCGGCATAACTTTATATGAGTCTAAACCAGTTGAACCACAAAGGAGGGAGTTTCCATATTTATCAAGGATATCCACACCTCCAGCTTAGTGGCATTGCACAAAGTATCGGAGACCATCCATGTGCAACTAACAGTGGGCAAGACTGCTTTTCAGTTTATAGCATCCTACAGACCACCCTCTCAAAGTCAGGAATCCCATTGACTTTCCTGAAAACATTGGAGAACATGAAGATCTCTCCGAACACCATTATATTGGGCGACTTCAACTACCCAAACATTGACTGGGAGCACTACTCAAGCCCCAGCACCTTAGCCCAAAGATTCCTGGAAATTATAAACTCAAATGCTATGGAACAACTAGTCACCACTCCCACAAGAGGGGACAACATACTAGACCTGATCATTACCAACATGGGGACTCTATGCTCCACACCTGAAGTATATCCTTCATTGGTAAGATCAGACCATAAATTAATTTCACTGGATGTCCACATCCCGACCTCACACCCAGCCCAGAAAACCACAGTGAAAAACTTCTCAAAAGTGAACTTCTCACTTCTCAAAACCGAAGTGGAATCCTTCAAGGCCCCAGGGCCAGTGGAAACTACAGCCCAAACTGCAGAATCCTATATAAATGTATTCTACGGACATCTCCAGGAATGCATGGATCATGCTATCCCAAACAAAACCAAGACCCAATCATCCAAAGGCAGGCGTCCAAAGGCAGGCAGGCGTCCAGTTTGGTGGACCCCTGCCATAAATAAACTGTACAACAGAAGGAGGAAGCTTACTACATGATAGAGCAAAATCCCTAATAGGGAAGGCATCTCTGATCAGTACTAGCAACAAATTACGATCCCTCATAAAATCCTCCAAGGCCAGCTTAGAGAGAAAAATTGCACAGGACACCAAAGACAATCATAAGGCTTTTTTCAGTTATGTTAGAAACCTGGGATGCAACTCCCAGACTTGTTCAGAGTTGATTCTAAACGACAAAAAATACACTGAACCCACAGACATCGCCAATATCCTGGCAGACAGGTTCAGTGCAAACTTCTCCACCCCCCCCCCAAAAGAGCAAGTATCTATCCCGGCAGAGGGCTGCCTCCCAAACATCTCAGATGCTCAGGTGAAGGCTGCCCTCTCCAAAGCAAAAAACACTGCTTCCATGGGACCAGATGGCGTCCCAGGTTGCGTCCTACATGGACTACAAGAGGAACTAATCCCTCAAACAAAACAGCTATACAATCTCAGCCTCACTACAGGATATGTGTTACTTAACTTGCTTCTGTGAACCGTTGTGGTGTTTTGTTTATGTCTGCAAGTAAAGTAACAGCTCGTAACATAAATTTGACCGCTGATGATTTTATTTGTAAGAGGCTCGATGATGCTTGTATCAACGCTTTCTTTGGACAAATTGTGAAACACTTTTTTAAATGTGAATTTGGGTTTGTTTTTTTTCTTTATGGTATGGCAAGTTCAGATGAGTGCGCTTCTGTATGCTCATGTTTCGGCAGCTTTCGCTCTTATTGAATGCCGATGTTAACTGTACAGATTTTCGCTGAATAATTGTTTCCTCTCCTTAACTTGCTTCTGTGAACCGTTGTGGTGGTTTGTTTATGTCTGCAAGTAAAGGAAAGGAAACAATTCAAACTACATAAAAAAAGCATTGTAATGTTCTGCAAAGCAATTGTTTCACATTACTGTTTAGCTATAAATCGCATTGCAGAATATTAAAACCGTAACGTGGTATACAGCTACAAAGTGTTGCTTAAGTCTGGCAATTTTGATAAGTACTACTGCAAATAACGAACACTTCATATAATATTGGCTATGGATGTCCTTAAAACACCTGAAATGAAGAAAAATAAAATAGTTGCAGCTGAAAAAAAAACTTAGTCCACTGAGACTGGTCCAGCAACAAAACAGACTCTTCCAGCAACTGAAGACAGACTAATAGTTCCTGCTGTTGCACGATCTCAGGAATTTTTATTACAAGCATGGGAGGAGCTAAAGGAAACTTGAATATCAAACTGACATGGGCGTTTTCAGCATTTAAGAATTGAAAGTGGGCTGTCTTTGAGCTTTCCCATAGCAGTAACAGAAAGAAAACAATGGGCATTATTACTGATCCTTGCAGCGTCCTCACATTGTTTACAGCGCCGCGATAAAGTTTCCAAGCAGGAAGATGGATCCGAGTAAAGGAGGTGTGGTTAGAGGGATGAAAGAAACAGTAAAAAAACCCATATCCATGATGCCGGTATCAACAGCTAGAGGAAAAAAGAGATTAAAGAAATGAAAAAACATTTAGATAAGCACATAGTGGTCTTAAGTAAATGTACATGGAGCTGTACAGGAGTGGGATATTCACTGTACAAGTCTGATGCAGACTCAGACTTCAGAAATGTGAATATAATGCAAAAGACTCCTTTAAAACGAGAACTACAGAACAACAGTTAGGTACAACAGAAATATAGTGCTAGAACTCAAATCTAAATAAACAAGGTTTGCTGGAAAAGAGAGTCAATACAAAGCAGCTTTTCAGAACTGAAGATGTTGTGTACAACAATGTAGTAACCTCTTGTAAGCACAAGAAGCAAATGAAGATGATATGCAAGACAAAGGTATAAACACCACACATCACATGGTTGCCCTGACTTTCCACAGCATTCTTGAATCTTGGTGATAGGAAAAAGATGAAAAGAAATGCTGGACTAAGAATTAAAAAAGCAGCAATAAAACATACCAAAACTCAAAACAGAGTTTAACTTGGTAAACGATATCTCCATTTACTCACTCTTGCTTGGCGGCAGATAAACACCATCAACAAAACGGGGCTTGCTGTGATGAAAAGCACAGTTGATCTTTTGACACCCAGTAGGCTGGGTTTCCCAGTAGCATGGAATCTCGCTTCGTTTTTTCTATGAGAAGAAATAAAGAACTGCATGAATACAGCCTCCCTGTGAATGTTTTTACATAACAAAAGATTACTGCAACAGTACTAAATTCTAATGGTAACAAATACAGGCACCACTGTGCATGTAAATATGTAGGAAAGTAAATCATTCACAAAGCATTTCCAAATGTCATGGATTCCAAGTATGTTCATAAATTACACTGTACTGCAACAAAGCATTTAAGAACTGAATAGCTGCACAGTAGTAATGCACAAAATATGTCAAATCATTACCAGTCTCAGACAGCCAAAAACAAGGTCAGATAAACATGGTACAAATATATACTTACATAATGGAAGGAATAATGATACATTAATTGTTCCCGTGGAAGATAAACAAAAATACAGGCAGTGAAAAGGATAAGAAAAAGTGGAAGTGAACAGAAAACACGAGTTAAACTACCAGCCAGAACACTCTGCTTTGCTATGACCAAGTGACACCTGAAAAAATTAAGCTGCCTTTTAATACAGTTCTTATTGCAACTACTTATGCAGCCTCATGCCCACTCGAGTCAACTGAGAAACACAAATGTGTGTTAATCTTTTTATAAAACTTTGTATACATCTGTCTGCTTATATCTACATCTCTGGTTTCATGCATATGTATTTACCTGTTTACACAGACACACATAGACACACACCCGTATTACATAGTTGTAATGTTTAATGTCAAATGTTTATTTTATCAAATGTGAACTTCAGTATCACTTTTGGCCGACTACTGATTTGATAAGCTGTACAGTGGGTTGACCGTTACAAAACTATGAACATTAAGTTCAATTCAACATGTCTAAACATCCTAAACAGTCGTGCACCAGTACAAAGAACAGACAATTACATTTAATTCTACTTCCTGGCCATCTATAAGCTCAGCGCTCTACTGCCATCTTCCAAACAGTCATCTCCAATCTTCTGACAAAAATCTGCTTGACAACTAAAAGCTTTACAAAGACTGATCAATGTCTGTACTCACACTAGTCAGGAAAACAATATCTGCACCTACTTTTATACCTAAACAACCACACCCACTTCTATCTACACTCACAAAATCACGCGTTACTTTTTCTCCCATCCCCCCTCCTCCCCCACGAGAACCACTCCCACCACACTTGCTCATTGGTTAACCACCTATAACTATGTTAAACACCATGAAACCCTACCTCTCTCTGATTCTCAAGCCAACCATAAAACTGTGCCCCTTACCCTATTAGTCTTTACCTCACTATACTTGCTAACTAAATATGAGGGCCAGATTTACAAAGGCTATCACTATCCTAAGTATCATACCTGTACTCCCTCAACCCCACTTAACACTACTCATCTTACTCACTACCCAACCAATATAGAACAATACACCAATTACCCCCACCCCCATAAACTAAAAATGAATCATCCCAAATCCAAATATGCTGACAAACTAATACTAACTCCTGAAACTTATAGAATACCTGAGAAAAAATTTTCCACCCCAACCCAGGCCCCATAACAATCGCTAGCTCTCATAGCCCATCTCTTCTTCCTAATTCTCCTAACTCCCTCCTAATCTGCCACCTAAATATAAGAAGCCTAAACAATAAAATACACAACCTACATGCTCTGTTAGATACCCACCACCCTGACATTATGTGCCTGACCGAAACCTGGCTTAAACCAATGACGAAAGACAACGAGATCTCACCACCTGGCTATAACATATACAGAAACGACCGCCCAATAAAAAAAAGGAGGTGGTATCGCTGTGCTCTTCAAATGCTCACTAAATGTTACTTTGAACCCCTCCCAACCTCCCCAGATCTCTAATGCAGGATTAACTGCCCTAAAAATACAAATGAATAAGGAAAAAAGTATCAATCTAATTGTTACCTACATCCCCCCTGGAAGTAACTCTGACACACTTGAGCATATCTTAAATTGGCTTGCCATTAACTACCCCCAAGAAACTATTATTATGGGCGATCTCAATATAGACTGGAATCAGTGTTCCTCAGAGACCAACCCCACCCTCATAAATCTCCATGGTTTCTCACAGATTATATCCTCCCCCACCAGAATTGGTAACACCAATCAAAAAGAAAATATCCTAGACTGGATACTCAAACAATCCGTCCCATACCTACAGGTCTGGGACCCTCCCAAATGAGCTCAGTGATCATCTCATCACCTACATAGAGAAAAAAAAAGCAGGGAGATGCAAGCTACCAGTGTACAGATCAATCAGGAACACTAAACATTTTGATCTCACTAAATTCCAACTAGAGCTACAGTCATGTAACTGGTCTATTCTTAAATACCTCCCCCTCGATGAGGCAGTAACAACCTTTAACTCCACTTTTACAAACATACTCAATTCCCATGCCCCGATACGTTCAACCAAAATCAAAAACCAGACAGCTCCATGGCTAACAAAAGACTCAAAATCCTAAATCAAACTTAGAAACAAAGCCTGGGACAAATGGCGTGCTTCCAAAGCTCCCCTAGACCGGATTTACTTCCAACAACTTAGAAATGAGACAAAAAAATCCATTTCACTTGACAAAAAGAACTATTACTACCAACTGCAAGATAAACACCAACACAATCCCCAAAAGTTTTGGGCGGGTATTAACAACCTTCTCCATCCAGGAAAAACCACCACTTCAACTCCAGCTGACCTAAATGATAAAAGCCCTGAAGTGGCCAATACCTTTAACTCTTTCTTTATCAAAGTTATCAAATCCTTAGCTGCCCAACAACCTCCCACCAATCCCCCTACTATAAGTTCGACCCTGAAGTCTGAGCCCTCCTTCCACCTACAACCTGTTTCCACTTCCTTTATTAGATCCCTACTGAAGAAACTAAAACCTACTACCATTGCTGCAGACCTTCTACCAGCTGAATATCTACAAAAAGCTGCAGAGGTCATAGCCTACCCCATCTCCATCCTAATTAACCGTACTATAACTGAATCTACTATCCCCTCAATTTGGAAAATCTCCCACGTTATCCCTCTCCACAAAGGAGGGGCATCCACTGATCTAGCCAACTACAGGCCAATAGCCATATTGTCACCACTTGCTAAAATCATGGAAAAATGTATACACAAACAACTTGTACACTACCTGACCCAGAGCAATCTTCTAACTACCTCACAACATGGTTTCAGGCCCAAACACAGCACTACCACTGCCCTCCTCACATTCACCGACACTATAAACTATAATAAGAACAACAAAAATGTCATCTGCTCTCTTTCTGGACCTATCAAAGGCCTTTGATATTGGTCAACCATCAACTACTTCACAACACTCTAAAAACTTTCTATCTAAATAACAAAACACTCAATTGGTTTCATGCCTATCTCTCCGATAGGAATCAAGCTGTACTCTGGCAAAACAAGCTCTCGCCCCTCTTACCCAATTCCATAGGGGTCCCCCAAGGCTCCATACTGGGACCTCTACTCTTTTCTATTTTCATTAACGACCTCCACAAAGTCATCCCCGAGACCTCTTGCATTCAATATGCAGACGACTCAACACTAATCAACTCAGACAAGTCACCAGCTAAACTACTATCCAAAACCCAAGACTGTCTGACTGCAGTTGAAGACTGGTTGTTAGGTCGCCATCTGATCCTTAACCCTAAAAAAAACAAACTATTACTCTTCCATCCTACCCATAAACCTTCCCCTATACTCTTTTCTGTCCAATCCAAAAATGGGACTACTATATCCCCGAACTCAAATTCCAAGTTACTAGGTGTTACCAGAGACAACAAACTCAGATTTGAACTTCACATCAACCAAACTATTAAAACAGTTAATAAGAAATTGGGGTCCCTATATAAAATAAGATCCTTTCTAACTCCCAAGGCGAGAGAGAGGCCACAGCCCGGTCTCATCTCCTCTCCTCCCTCTTATATGCCTCGCCCATACTCACTAACCTTTACAAATCAGACCTAAACAAAACTCTCATGTTGCTATAATCATATTGCTAGATTTGCTACTGGCATGCCTTACAAAACCCATCACTGTATCAACCTGCATAACCTTGGCTGGATTGAACTACCAAACCTACTCCAGCAGACCCAACTAATAGTAGCTTTTAAAATTCTCACTCAACCCGACACCATTCCTGCGCTGCGTAATTTAATCACCCCATACTTAAATCTAAATAGTCTGCGCTCAGCTAATAGGCTACTTGCTCAAACGGTCAAATCCTGTAACTTTGGAGGTGACTCGCTGTTTGCAAATTCCATTGGTAAAATATGGAACTCCCTTCCTCCTCAACTCACCAATGTCACCTCTCTATGCAAATTCAAGAAAAGTCTATCCCTTCATTTTAAAAACCAATGGCTCTGTCAAAGTTCTAAACCAGACTAAACCCATCACTTTCCTCAACCTCTACTTCTCTATAGGAATATCTCAAGGCTCTTTCTCTGTATCAAGCATTAATCTGACGTTTTTTCCTTCTAAATGTTAATTGTATACAATCTTATGCTTTTCTGTTACCTCATGTATTAATTATCAAAAGAAGTATTATGTATTCTGTTTAATATGAATGTAAATTACTGTCAATGAGGAGCTTTTCTCCCCGGGCCTCCGCTGAAAATGGACATGTATCCAGATGGATTATCCCGGTCAACAAATGTAAAATAAATAAATAAATAAAATAAATAAGAGCAATACACAAAACTCATTGCTCTCTGACTCTTGGCTTTGAACATGCTGCACCCCTGGCTAAAACTTTCAGCTCCTGCTCCTCTAATACCCATGCTCACCCAACTCTACTTTTTTATTTTTTCTCAGCGTTATTTCCCTTACTTTTAATTTTGCTTTTAGTCTCAGTGTCCCATTATCTACTCCACTTATTACCGCTAACAAATACTTATTTCTCATTCTAGCCCTTCCCTCCTCCTTATCCTCTGTTTGAATGTTAAACACTGACATTTCTTTTTATGGAGTGAGTAAATCTCTCAACACATTTCAATATTTAAGCAATAACCGATGACGTGGTGTGGTATATTGAAGATTTACCTATGGTTGGCGTGGTTTAATCACGAGGGCGAAGCCAGAGTGATTAAACAAACGCAACCATGGGTAAATCTTCACTATACCACAACCACGGAGTCGGTTATTGCTATTATACAATGACATTATTTAAGAAAAAATTACTTACTTTTCTTAAATAACGTCTTTGTAAAACGGCAGATTGCGGTTCTTCCGCCGGCTGTGGTATACTGATTCTGCTTTTTGTATGTACTGCGCATGCGTATGGGACTTCCCATACATACCCAAGTACATCAAGGCTTTGAAACGGAAGCAACAGAGAAAGAAAGTAAGTCTCTGTTGCTCAGTTTTTAAAATAAAAGGTTTTGGGGCAGTTTATACCAACGGAAAAATGTCTGGCCAACCGGACCTTTTCCCATTGGTATATTGTGGGATTTCCAACAGGCAAGCTGGTCAGGCTGGCCAATCAGCATGCACGTTTTTGAATATTAATAGGGAGTAAATGTATAATACACAATATGAATTAACATTTGAATTCTATATATTTAGAGTAGATTATTATACAATGTCCGGTTTCATGGGTCTGCTAGGTTTTAGTGAAATTTCACTTTACCAAAACGCAAATCGCGGAGACTATACCACCGAAAGTGCAGTGGCTGAGACTACACCACCGAAAGTGCAGTGGCTGAGACTACACCACCGAAAGTGCAGTTCAATGAAACGTCAGTTTACCAAAGTATGCTTTAATGAACAGCGATCACAAGTTCTGGCATCGTATATAGGAAGAGGTACAGTGTTATCC
>NC_056739.1:404648994-404661494 GCF_019279795.1 Protopterus annectens
ACTGGACGCTTGCCTTTGGTACAGAGAGTCTTAGTTTTGTTTGGGATTGCCTGATCCATGCAGTCCTGTAGGTGCTGGTAGAAGGCATTTGTAAGTGATTCAGCGGTTTGAGTAATGTTTACCACTGGCTCAGGGGCCTTAAAGGAGACCACACTAGTTTTTAGAAGTGTGAAATCGGCTTTTGAGAAGTTTTTCACTGTGGTCTTTTTGTTTCAGGTGGGGCGGGATGAGGACCTCCAGCGAGATTAGTTTATGATCTGATCTCACCAGTGAGGGGTATACTTCGGTGTTGAACATTTTGATCCCATGTTCGTGATGATGAGATCAAGTATGTTTTCTCCTCTTGTGGGGATGGTGACTAGTTGTTCCATGGCATTTGAGTTTATGAACTCCAGGAATCTTTGGGTTAGAGTGTTCGGGCTTGAGTAGTGTTCCCAGTCTATATTAGGGTAGTTAAAGTCACCTAGTATGATGGTGTTTGGAGATACATTTATCCCTCCAATGTTTTCAGGAAGGCCATGTGAGGTTCCTGAGTTTGAGAGGGTGGCCTGTAACATGCTACAAATTGCAGAGCAGTCTTGCCTATGGTTAATTGCACCTGGATGGTCTCCGATGCATCATGCGTTGCCACCAACCTTGAGGTGTGGGTGTCCTTATGAATATGGACACCCTCCTTTCTTGGTGTTGTCCGGATTTTGGGGCCGGAACGCATGATATGAGGTGAAACCTGTTAGTGCTGGGGTGCTCTCAGGAGCCTTGAACCAGGTTTCTGTCACAGCACAGACATCGATGTTCTCCATATTGAGAAGGGCCTCAGTGCGTGCATCTTGAGATTGAGACTTCTGGCATTGAGCAGCATTACCCTTAGTTTTTTCCTTTTGGTGTTCTAGGGTGGTAGGTTTAGAATTTGAGCCTTGCCTAAAAAGGCACTATGGGGTGGCAAGAGCCTTTGCCAATATCCGGAAGCCCAGGGTGACAGGTGCAAGCCGTCCCTTGAGCAGCGTGGCTTGTCCAGCATGTCATCCCAGGCAGACAGACATTGGATCCCCTTTGAATGACACCAGAATTTAAGCCAATTATTAAAGCTGATCATCTTATCACTGTATTGTGGCATCATTCTAGGTGAAGGTAGGATACTGCTCAAGGTCAGGGTCATACCTGCCTGGGCTACATAATCAGAGAGCTCCTCGATGTCCCTTTTCATGTAGTCCAAGGAGGTACGTCTCAGGTCGTTGACACCAGCGTGGACAATGACTGAGTCGTACTTGTACCTGCTGTTGAGAGACCTGAGATACGGAAAGAGATTTCAGTTTTAAGTAGACTATGGCCTATGTGGTAGTTCATGGGTACAGACTTTTTACTAAAAGGGATGACAATGCACTTTTTGGCATTAAGCTTGAGGCCATGGATTGACACCAGGCATCTGTCTCAGTGAGGCCCTTTTGTAGGATGTCCACATAGTTTTATGGGTCCTAGTTTGCAGTCATATGTGAACTTTGTTAGCCAAAGACCTTCTGTGCTTAGTATCTACTTCTATGAAGTACAGGCTAACAGGAGAGGACCCAGGACTGAACCCTGTGGTACTCCACTTGTCATTGGTCTGAAGTTGGATTTAGAGTCTGCTACTTTCACAGTGTGTGTTCTGTCAGTGAGCCAGTTGGCAACCCATCCCATGACATAGGGATTTATACCTAGTTGGGTATGGTGTCGAAAGCCTTGGCAAGATCTAGATAGGCTGTGTGAACCACCTTACCCTCATCTATAGCTTTGGTGACCACTTTTCCCTCATCTGCAGCTTTGGTGACCGCTTCAAAGTCGTCTATCAGGTTTAGGAGACATGATCTGCCTTTTACAAACCTGAACTGGGTAGGGTCCAGAGTTTAGAGATTACCAATGTCATTGTTTAGAAGTTCCGATGATACATTCCACAGCCTTGCAGACCAGGCTCATCTTGTAGTTCCCAGGGTCCGTGGTGGCTCCCGCTTTGTGGAGTGGAATAACCGTTGCTGTGTGCCATTCAGTGGGCACAAAGCCTGAGGTGAGGCTATGATTGAACAGGGTACTTAGGTGGGGTGCCAGTTCGTTCTGTAGAATGCAGCCTGGGATGTTGCTGGGTCCCATGGATGCTGTGTTCTTGGCTTTGGAGTGTGTGTTTTTTTACTTGTGCAGCCATGATTACAGGAACTTTGCATTCTTCCAGTATATACTCGTGCAGCCGTGATTACAGGAACTTTGCATTCTTCCAGTATATACACACAGACACAGATTTTATTATAAACACACACACACGCGTATATTATTGCACATACATATGTATATTATTACTTATAATTATTTTACATTTGTTTCCCCACAGCCATTAATTTACATTAAAGGTGAGGGGAAAACAGGCAAATGGTAGATGGCATAGAACGTGTACACTACCACAGCTGAACAACAATGCGATACTCAGCCCAACTGGAAGGCAATGTAGTATATGAAGACAAATCTTTAAAGTAGGTCTATGTAGAAAACTAAAGGAATTCTACTCAAGGGGAAAACGGCTGCAAGTGAACTATGTTAGTCAGCTACAAGGAAGAGGCTAGGACACAGAAGAGATACGGAAAGAGATAAAGAGCAATTGTAGTTTACAATTTATGAGCATAATGAAAAGTCCCAGGGCACATACAAGAACTACAAATACAAAACTTATTGTACTAAAAGAAAGCCTTAACCCTCTAAAGTGATCAAAAAGGGAGTGGAAAAAGGGGTCAATTTCTAGGAAAAAGAGAAAAGAAAAACAAAAGTGATACACAGATGAGGATGGGAGGGCAAAGGATAAGGAGTGGAATGAAAACAAGAAAAAGAACAAGAAACATACAAAACCAAACAAGAGCCAAATGCAGGATGGGAGTACTAAACCAATTATTATAACTGTGCTGTCTAGTTAGTGAGGAGGTGAGGGAAACAAAAATGACAACAAAGTTATAGAAACTTTCAATACAAAGCCAACTACTGACTTTCTTGGGACAGATACTTGCCAAATTAAGATACAATGCAGAATATGCTGGTGAGAAAAATCAACAGAATCTCGCTAGAAAATAAATGCTGCTGATGTGGATTAATGAAAACAAGTATGACCACTGCCCACCTGAATATGAATTGTGATAGTAAACATACCCTAGTCTCTTCAACAGGAAAGAGAAAAAGAGGGGATGAGTGAGGCTTTATTGACCCGACTGTAACCATAACGACTTTAGTAGTAAAAATAAATCACAAACATGCAGAAGCCACACAGCTGAAACACTATGTCCTTAAGGGATCATTTGCTTATATCCTACAGGCTTCCATTACAGGAGGTTTAAGAAATCACACAGTGAAAACCTTTTTTTAAAAACAAAAACACCTTCCAGCTTATAAGGAAAGAAACCATGGTAAATATAACTAATGAAATATTCAAGACAAAATAAGCAAATTTATCTTAAAAGAAACAAAATCTATACAGCACTCATTAAATACGGAGAAATTCAAAACAGTCCCTGCAACTGAGCAATGTACAGTTCGTTTATGCACTGCATCATTACAGAGCCCGGATATGCAAAAAGCCAAATAAACAAAAATAGGTAGAAAAGCTAATGATAACTAGGGCGATAAAGGAACCAATAATCTTTCATCACAGATAAAGGATTATTTTATTCCCATTTACCTGTCCACTGTGAGATCACGGAAGCAAAGTTGTATCACCACAACACAAGTCTTCTAAAATATCAAATCAAAACTATAACACTAAGTGCTACTGAGATGTCCGTGAGAATGATACCTACCCAAAGCCAAATTCACTTACTTTATAGACAAAAAGGCTAGTTAAGACTGCTATACTAGTCAAAAAACTATAAATTAAATATTTAAGTACTCACATCAATCTTTGAGTGCCTGAATTTGCAGATTGGTCTTGTACATCGTCCTTCCAGCCAAAGAGTGCAAACAGTTTCACTTCCAAGAGCAGCTTCACAATGGCGAAATGCACATTCATTTCCCTGCAGTGCACAGACAGAACAAAGGTAATTTTTCTCAGACCATTACTTTCAGGTTTGATAACTAAAGTAAAAAGTACAAACACTACCTTTTTTTTTGACTTACTAATCTATCCCTAGCTGCTCAGGATCTGTTACCAGAAAAATGGCTCCTTAGGTACCCCTTTGTTTTATTTTTTTTTTGTCAAAAAGCCCTTTTTATTTTTTTGAGCGCAAGCATGTTGTTAACATACCTTGTTCACTTTAACACATTTCTTAAAAGGCTGACTACATAAAAAAAAAATGAAATTGCCTCTAACTCAATGCGTAAATGCCATCAGTCTGAAAACTTGAATGGTTTACCTCTTCTGCAGTTTCCTATCCAGAACATATTCTGCAAACTATGCAGATCACCTGGATTTCCTTGAAATCCTATGTTACTTCCCTAGAATCAGTTATTAAATGACACCACATGGCTCCCACATCAAGCTCTGGCATTACAAGTCATCATTCAGAGCTAAATAGACAACAAAAGCACAGATTAAAACAGACACAGTGGAGAATGACTTGGGAGATAACGGACTTAAGCCTTTACTAAATTAACATGGTATAAAATGTCTTTCTGAAACTAAAAACAGGTACATATGGCCCTTTTAAATACACCCCCTCAGAAAATCTCAAAACGTTCTGACAGAAGTCCTGGATTAAAAAAATAAATAAAATAACCACGTAAATATGGTAACTCCTACCATGCTTCTTTGGGTTAGTACAGTTTAGAAAATAGCAACGATGCAGGAGTATAGCACTTCATGTAAAGTAAAACAAGCAAGTATGCTTTTTTTCCAGTTCTGGGTCCCTTTGGGCATTAGGCATTTCTAAAGCACAAGTACATAGTACAACAGGATGCTAACCAAAGTAGAAATGCAAAGACTCTCAGACTTCAAATTCAGAAACAACTACATAGTATACTTTTTGTTAACTTTTAAATTACAGCCAAACCCCCAATTGCTGAAAATATGAGCTGTACATTACTGTGATAACCAAATACCTTTTCACTATACCAGGAATACTTCCATCCTAACTACAGCACAGCGCTTCTAAGCTCAAAGACACTTGATACAGTATCAACATTCCACATATCAATAAAAACGGTGCCAAGAATTTTACTGCCATGCCATACTTAGGCAAAATTCTAGTGGACTTCAAATAATGTGTCAAAGGTTGTATGAGCAAGTAGCTTCTACATCATGCACAGAACTCACCTTGGTGCAAGTGGAATAAAAGTAAAAGTAACAGTCATCTCCTTGGTTTGCCATGCTACGAATCCACAAGGAGATCTAGAAAGGCATTTACCAAAACAACTTTGTCTCCTTCTGCAGCAAGTCGTCTCACCTTATCGAATTTCTCAGAAGTCTGGACTGTGATAACAAGACACAAAAATAAAACATTACTACAGGATTCTCCAACAGACACCAGAACTAACAGAACACATTCACTGGTTGTGGTCCATTAACGAAAACAAGTGCAACTAATCTGCAGAAAATATACCCGGATCCTGAGTACAGTAAAACAAATAACATTTTTAAGAGAGACTTCAAAAACTTTTGGTACTTACTTGCATTACCCTACAACAAAAATGTATGGCTTGTCATACTCCAGTATTCCAAATGATTCAAACAAAAAGGGTTGTCTTGGTGCTCCGGTATTACAAATGACTCGCACAAAAAGGGCTGTCTTAGCATATATACAGTGGATATAAGAAGTTTACACACCCCTATTAAAATGCCAGGTTTCTGTAATATAAAAATATGAAACCACAATAAATCATTTCAAAACTTTTCCCACCTTTAATGTGACCTATAACCTGTACAATTCAATCGAAAAACCTGTTAGGGGAAAAAATATAAAAAATAACAAAGTACAATACATCGGTTGCATAAGTGTGCACACCCTTAAAACTAATACTTTGTTGAAGCACCTTTTCATTCAATTACAGCAGTCTTGGGTAGGAGTCTTATTAGCATGGTACATCTTGACTTGGCAATATCTGCCCATTCTTCCTTGCAAAAGTGCTGCAAATCTGTCATATTGCGAAGGCTTCTCTTGTGCACAGTCCTCTTCAGGTCACCCCACATATGTTCTATTGGATTTAGGTCTGGGCTTTGACCGGGCCATTCAATTTTCTTCTGGTGAAGCCAATATTTTGTTTATTTGTATGTATGCGTGGAGTCATTGTCATGTTGAAAGGTGAAATTCCTCTTCATCTTTCTAGCAGACGCCTGTTTTGGGCCAAAAGTGACTAGTATTTGGAACTGTTCACAATTCCCTCCACCTTGACTAAAGCCCCAGTTCCAGCTGAAAAAAACAACCCTAAAGTATGATACTGCCACCACCATGCTTCACTGTGGGGGATGGTGTTCTTAAGTGTTGTTTTTGCACCAAACATACCTTTTGGAATTATGGCCAAAAAGTTCAACCTTAGTCTCATCAGACCATAACACATTTTCTCACATGCTTTTGGGAGACCTGATAGCTTGTTTTGCAAATTTTAGCTGGGCCTGGATGTTTTTCTGTGTAAGAAAAGGCTTCTGTCTTGCAACCCTACCCCATAATCCAGACATATAGAGAACAACCAGTACTTGCCAGAAATTCCTGCAGCCCCTTCAGTGTTGCTGTAGGTCTCTTGGCAGCCTCCCTGACCAGTTTCCGTTTTGTCATCAATTTTGGAGGGACGTCCAGTCCTTTGCAACATCACTGCTGTCCCATATTTTCTCCCTTTTAAATGACTGTCTTCACTGTGTTGCATGGTATATCCAATGTGGTGAAATTTTTTTTGTACCCTTCTCCTGACGGATACCTTTCAACAATGAGATCGCTTTGATGCTTTGTAAACTCTCTGCAAACCATGGCTTTTGCTGTAAGCAGGCAACTGAGTACGTCAGGAAAATCCTACTAGGACAACTGAACTTTATTTGGGGTTAATCAGAGTCTCTAACTAATGGCAGGCATGTGCCCAAGAAGACTGAATGCTTTAATTAAATCAAAAGGTGCTACAACAAAAGTATTAGTTTAAGGGTGTGCATGCTTATGCAACTGAATTGTATAGGTTATAGGTCACATTAAAGGTGGGAAAAGCTTTGGTTTTGAAATGATTTATTGTGGTCTCAATTTTTATATCACAAAATCCTGGCATTTTAACAGGGGTGCATACACTTTTTATATACACTGTACACAACAGTGACCACAGAATAAAAACAGAACAAGAAATACACAAAGATAAGCAAGCACTACCTTAGGTATCACATAGCTTCTTCCAAAAATCATCAAGCTCTGTCACAGCAGACAACAGATGTACAAATGAAAGCAGACTCCTACAGCTAGGAGGGATTGCATACAAATCACCTACCTACAGCAGTAAAGTTAAACCCAGTGCCTCTACTTCCCTCCATAGCTCTCTTCACTGGCAGGTGAGAAATGTACCATACGGCAATAAAATCCAAGAACAAAAGGGTAAACTTGCATGGCTACAATGCCAGGCCTACACATGATCCACAAGTTTCCTCTGCTTCCCCCACCCAAAATGCACATGCAAAAGAAAAAAAAAGTGTATTGTACAAACAGGATTAAACCCTATCTTGCTTTCGATCATATATTTTTGGGAAAACACCATATGGAAAGAATGATCTCCCTGCAGATGTAGCTCGGATTTCAAGTCTTAATAGTTTGTATGAATAAGTAAACAGCATTTAAATCCAAAGCAATATATGTATTCTTGTATTTCATAAAAAAGTTAGGCAGCTCAAACAAGTGAAAGCATTGTTGATTATTAACACTACACTAGATGACAATGTGGGCTAGGCCAGCTGGCTCATTAGCCTTAAAAATCTCCATTTTTTTGTTCATAGGTAGGTACTAGGCTATTGGCCCTAGGGCCTATATAAGCCTAGCCAAAAAATGTACCCTGGCTTTCTCCACCCAAGAAAATTATTTTCCTGTGCCCCTGTCGAGCAGAGCCACAGAAGTGATCCCTGGGGTGAATTTCCCATTTCCCATCCAATCATAAAGATTTTTCTTGAAGAGTGCTAATGAGGAGCTCTGTTTGACATAGATAGGTAGTCTGTTCCAGAGTATGGGAAGGCTCTGGGACAAATCTATCCCTCCAGCATGTTCTGTTTATTGTGGTGACAAGGTTTATGTCCCTAGAGCGTGTAGCTCGGAGGGATTGGGATTTCTTTAAGTGGAGCATGTCCAACAGCTCTGGGTTTGACATAGCTTTGTATGTTAGGCAGAGATCGCCCCTGAGTAGGCGATATGCGATTGAGTAAAGCTGTAGTTTTTTGAGACGATCTGCGTAGGACATCTGTTTGAGGCCAGTAATCCTCTTTGTGAGGTATTTCTGTGGTCTTTCCAGTTGTTGTAGATGTCTTGTGAGGTACATACCAATAGGAGCGTTGCACTCTATAATGGGTCTAATGAGTGATGAGTAGAGGGGAATAATGACCTCTTTTTTTTCTGGATGAGAATCCTTTTGTGATGAGATGAGCCACGTAGAAGGATTTCCTGACCACTGTGGCGATGTGATTATCAAAGGAGAGACTACTGCCCACCTGTGTCCCAAGGTCTCATCACATTTTCGGCATTAAAGTAGACTTCCAGCTATGTGGTAGTTCATGGGTACAGAGTTTTTACCAAAGGGGATGACAATACACTTCTTGGCATTGAGCTTCAGGCCATGGCTTTGACACCAGGTATCTTGTCTCAGTGAGGCCCTTTTGTAGGTTTGTCCACATCGTTAGGAGTTTCGATTATGGCTCCTAGTTTGCAGTCATCTGCCAACTTTCTTAGCCAAAGACCTTCTGTGTTAGCCTGCACTTCCGAGAAGTAGAAACCAAACAGGAGAGGGCCCAGGAATGAACTCTGTGGTACTCCACTTGTCACTGGTCTGAAGTCGGATTTGGAATCCGCTACTTTCACAGTGTGGGTTCTGTCCAGGCTCGTCAGGCTAATGGGGCGGTAGTTCCAGGGTCCGTCGTGGCTCCCCCTTTGTGGAGTGGGATAACTGTCTCGGTGTGCCATTCAGTGGGTACAAAGCCTGAGGTGAGGCTATGATTGAACATGGTACTTAGGTAGGGTGCCAGTTCATTCTGTAGTTCGTGTAGAACGCAGCCTGGGATACTGTCAGGTCCCATGGATGCTGTGTTCTTGGCTTTGGAGAGTGCGTTTATTACCTGTGCAGCCGTGATTATAAGAACTTTGCATTCTTCTGGTATAGAGATGGGCCCTCTAGGGGGTGAGAGGGAGGTAACGTTAGCACTGAACCTATCTGCTACGATGTTGGCAATATCAGTTGGTTCTGTATATTTAGTGCCATTGTGCTGTAACTCAGAACAGATCTGAGTGTTCCCATTGAGATTCTTGACATAGCTATAGAATGCTTTGTGGTTGTCTTTAGAGTCCGTGGCAATTTTGTTTTCGTAACTAGCTTTGGAGGATTTTATGAGGGATCTCAGCTTCTTAATCAGGTTAGCCCTGCAAGCAAGAACGTTTAAAAGGGTACACCAACAGTTTTTATATCCCTAGAAAATTAGTGTGTGAATGACAATCATAGGTCCTTAGTTAAAAGCAGTATATACCTCATGTAGTTGGTAGATTAAACAGCCTACTTACCTTCTTGAGTTAATCAGCAGATGGATTCAACCTTTTCTTGTAATCCTGTGGTCTAAGAGAACACTACTCGTCAAGTAAGGCGTAACACGAAACAAGCCAACATAAGACTTCTTGTTGAGCAAACTTCCGAAGTCACAATTTACTTGTGAACTATGAAAACAGGTGCTTTAAAAAATACTATCGGAAGTTAGAAGTCCATTTGGAATTGTTGTAGTGGAGATAAGCAAGACTGACTACAATCGACAACCAGAATGTACTACTAGCCAGACAACTTCAAAAAAGCTGCACAATATCCATCTTGCACAGCTCAACTTCTACTTAATTATTTCATTAAAAAAAAGGCTACAGAGAGTCACCCTGCAGTCTTCCAAGATCTTGTCACGCTAAAAAACACACACAAAACATGCCCCATCTCATCAACTACTAAGTCACACAACACTTTCCTCCTCAAAGATTTTAATGGTTTTCAATTCTCATTCATAGTGATCTACTGCAGCCAATGTGACAATTAGTCTTAAGCATGGAACATAGTAAAACAACCAACACTAGTAAGATTTCAAATCTCAGAATAAGATAATTGGTAGATTAAATAAGCAATTCTCAAAGTAATAAACTATAACAATCAAGACAAGAGTGTGGATATCCTAGTCAATTTCAAACACTAATCAAGCTCCAAAAAAACTCAAATGCAGAAGTTTTAAAACGAAACACTGCTTTTATAATGAACCAGTTTTCCTTTTCCAGCTGGTTTACAAAAAGCATTACACCACATTTTAATAAGTTGTATATCACCCTCAAGAGTATGAATCTTAAGGCAGGTTAGATACCACCAGAATCCTTAGCTTCCCCTAACTCAACAATTTTTTTTTTTTAAATTTTAGTCAGCAGCATTTTACTTCACAATAGCAATAAGTAGCATGGGAAATCTACTTATGATCAATGTTAAAAGAAATGAAAACCTTGACCTACACCAATTTATGGTTGTATTATACAGCAAAGCCGGACCTATGGATGTGTTTAAATGTTTCACGACACATCTCTCAAAATTTGCAGTTCGTTTAAAGTAACTTGGGAACAGCTGAAGTCAATACTTCATAACTAGTTATCTTATTTACAGGACCAGGATGTCAAAACTGTATTTTAAGCAATTCCAAAAAAAAAAAATATATATATATATATATATATATATATATATATATACATACATACACATACATACACACATACATATATTATATATATATATATATATATATATATATATATATATATATTACTACAGCCAGTCAGCACTTCTCACAGAGCCACATTCCAGGTTCTCCATGAAAATAATGTCACTAAAGTCCATCTCTGCCACCACCAGACAACAGCAACAAAAATACTAATAAGCAAAGTATCAGAGAACAAACAAAAATAAATACTCAAATCCACATTAGGATGACCACCAAAATGAGCAGCCTTAGAAATGTTTACACCATTATAATGCAGTGGACTGCATCACTGCTCTCAAAAATGATAATGTCACCTCTGTTGTGCCTCCTCAAAAATTTCTAATATATCAAACTCATCCAGTGCTTAAACACCAGAAACCACTTTACCATTACCATCTCATTTTCTTGACTTTGGACTGCTCAAATATCTTACCAACATCACAAATAAAGTTGTATGTTTGTAATGGCCTGAAAGTTAACAGGGAAGTCCAACATTTAAATATTATATGAAGAAGATCTCTACAAATCAAAGGGACATTATGGCTAAAAATACAAATGCACAGCAAGTTGACAACAGTGTGGAGTCTGGAAAAGACTTTTCTGTCCTTACACACATGTCCAACTGATCATTCATTTAAATGGCAGCCATATGTAGTCAAGACTTTGGAGATGCAGACCAAATAATGAAAAAGCTATCCCAAACACAAGCAGGGTCTTTTAAAAACCTACCATTAGCTGGTCCCATTTACTCTTCCAAAAGACAAGCAACACAAAAACAAACATTAAAACTACTTCTACTCAACCTCTGCTTCAAAATTCTGAAAATTCAAAAGGAAGCCACTAAATTAGGCAGATGTCTTATTCTCCGCGTGGCTTAAATATAAGGCATGTAGTCCTTCCACAGAGTCTGTTGGAGTGGCAACTCAAAGCCACATGTGACCCAACCAGCACAGACTATATGACAGAACTCCCATTAAAACTTAATACATTAAGCTAAAAAACTGTCACTACCAATCTGGGATGACGTGTAAAAACAGAACTCAAAAAATTAACACTACGTGGCAACATTTGATGAAGCAAAGTCAACAATGAGAAGACACTTCTCCACTGTTAACAGTTATCTATTTAAATATTTATTAGCATTATGATAATTACACAGACTTTATACAATACTATGTTCACACATATATTAACAGTTATGAAAAATTGCAGTCAACACCACCACAAACTAAACAAATGTCTACACAGAACAATCGTATGGAAATGCTACAGCCTACTTTTTAGAAGCCAGTTTTACATGGTCACATGCTGCCTTGTATACTACTAAAATAAAAACTAGATTAAATTGCACAGTGACAGGGCTAAGATTTATAGCTCAAACCCACCTCACCCAAGAAAAAAAATCTTTTAAACATAGTTGATACAACAGTTTCAATGAAATTCTATAATAAGGAGAAAAAGTGGACAGATGTTTATACAAGTTATACAAAGAATGAAGAAAAAAGTACTGAAATCTTTAGGAAGTAGTAAAGCTGCACAATTTCCACAGAAGGAAACTGCCACTGTTTAGATTTAGACACAAGTGGTAGACGGAGGCCACCCCCACTGATTTATCATAATGTGGTATTTT